>NW_026992332.1:47500-131265 GCF_028769735.1 Zonotrichia leucophrys gambelii | reverse complement strand
CCCCAGGACCCCAAAAAAAAAACCACTCCAGGATCACCAAAAATATCCCAAAATCAACCCAGAATCCCCCCAAAAAATCCCAAATCCAGCCCAGGACCCCTGGGACCCCCAGGTCTGGGGGGGAAAACGGGGTGAGACCCCCGGAAAATAACTCTAAATCCACCCCAAGACCCCCCAAAAAAACCCCAAAATCAGAACCCAAAACCAACCCCAAAATCAAACCAGAACCCCTCCAAAAAATCCCAAATCCAGCCCAGGACCCCCGGGACCCCCAGGTCTGGGGGGCGAAAGGGGGTGAGACCCCCGAAAAATGCCCCAAATTATTCTGAGACCCCAAAAACCACCCTGGGTCCCCCCAGGACCCTCGGGACCACTCCCAGACCCCCCAAATTCTGTCCCCCCCACCCCTCTCCCAGTCCATCCCAGTCCCTCCCAGTTTGTCCCAGTTCATCCCAGTTCCATCCCAGTCCATCCCAGTTCCCTCCCAGTCCCTCCCAGTCCATCCCAGTCCCTCCCAGTCCCTCCCAGTCCATCCCAGTCCCTCCCAGTCCATCCCAGTCCATCCCAGTCCCTCCCAGTTTGTCCCAGTTGCTCCCAGTCCATCCCAGTCCGTCCCAGTCCACCCCAGTCCATCCCAGTCCATCCCAGTTCATCCCAGTTCCATCCCAGTCCCTCCCAGTCCATCCCAGTCCCTCCCAGTTTGTCCCAGTTGCTCCCAGTCCCTCCCAGTCCCTCCCAGTCCATCCCAGTCCGTCCCAGTGCGCACCCAGGCTCAGGTCCAGCACGGTGTCCGGCGGGTTGGGGGCGGGGGCCGGGGGGCGCCGCCCCCTCCCCAATTCGCGGCGCTGCGTTTGCTCCAGGGACAGAACGAGCCCGCGCTGCTCCACGCGGCTGCGTTTGGGGAGGGGGCGTCAGGACGAGACCACCCCCCAAAAAAGGGGTTTGGGACCACCCAAAGAGGGGTTTGGGGGGGGGTCTCTGGTGGGTTTTGGGGGTCCCCAATCCCCCCAAGAGGAGTTTTGGGGGATCTCGAGGTGAGATTTTGGGGGTCCCCCCGCGACCCTTCCCCAATATTCTCTGAGACCTCCCAATGTCCCCAATCCTTCTCAATGTCCCCAATGTCCCCAATGTCCCCAAATCCCCCCAATGTCCCCAATCCCCCCCAATGTCCCCAATGTCCCCATTAATCGCAGTGTCCCCAATGCCCCCAATGTCCCCAATGTCCCCAAATGTCCCCAATCCCCCAATCCCTCCAATGTCCCCATTATCCCCAATGTCCCCAATATCCCCCAATGTCCCCAATGTCCCGCAATGTCCCCAATCCCCCGAGCGTTCCCAATATCCCAAATGTCCCCAATGTCCCCAAACCGCCCAATGTCCCCAGTGTCCCCATGTCCCCACCTGTGCACAAAGTGCAGGCACACAATGCCCTCGGGCGCCATGTCCCCAATGTCCCCCCAATATCCCCAATGTCCCCAATGTCCCCAATGTCCCCAAATCCTCTCAATGTCCCCAATGTCACCAACACCTCCAATCCCCCCAATGTCCCCAATGTCCCCCATCTCCCCAAGGTCCCCAATGTCCCCAGTGTCCCCAACATCCCCAATGTCCGCCAATGCCCCCAATGTCCCCCAATGTCCCCCAATGTCCCCAAATGTCCCCAATGTTCCCAATCCCCCCAATGTCCCCAACATCCCCAATATCCCCAGTGTCCCCAAATGTCCCCAATGTCCCCAGTGTCCCCAAATGTCCCCACCTGAGCACGAAGTGCAGGCACACGATGCCCTCGGGCGCCGCTCGCCCCCCGCCCATGACGGTGGCCTGGGTCTGCGCCCACAGGAACCCCCCACGCTTGGCCAGGAACCGGTACTGGCTGGTGACAGCCTGGCCCTTGCTGAGCACTGGGGACAGTGGGGACATCGGGGGGATTGGGGACATTGGGGACATTGGGGGGATTGGGGACACTGGGGATATTGGGGACATTGGGGACATGGGGGGGATTGGGGACATTGGGAACACTGGGGACACCGGGGGGATTGGGGGGATTGAGGACATTGGGGGGACTGGGGACATTGGGGACATTGGGGGACATTGGGGACATTGGGGACAGTGGGGGCATCGGGGACATTGGGGGTGTTGGGGGATATCAGGGGGCAGTGGGGACATTGGGGACATTTGGGGGGATTGGGGACATTGGGGACAATGGGGACATTTGGGGGGATTGGGGACATTGGGGACAATGGGGACATTGGAGGGATTGGGGAGGTTACAATGGGGACATTGGGGACAATGGGGACATTTGGGGATTGGGGACATTGGGGACAATGGGGACATTGGGGGGATCGGGGAGGTTACAATGGGGACATTGCGGACAATGGGGACATTTGGGGATTGGGGACATTGGGGACAATGGGGACATTGGGGGGATCGGGGAGGTTGGGGACATTGGAGACGTTGGGGACAATGGGGACAGTGGGGACATTGGGGGAATTGGGGGCATTTTGGACATTGAGGGATTGGGGACATTGGGGACAATGGGGACATTTGGGAATTGGGGACATTGGGGGGCCACCAGGGGGGATTTCGGGTGTCCTGATGGGGTTTTGGGGTTCCCCTGGGCAGATTTTGGGTTTCCTGAGCAAATTTTGGGGTTTTTGGTCAGATTTTGGGGTTCTTGGGCAGATTTTGGGATTCCCGAGGGGGTTTTGGGTTTTCCCAGGAGGACTTTGGGTTTTCCCTGGAAACTTTGGTGTTCCTGAGGGGGTTTTGGGGTTCCCCTGGAAACGTTGGGTTTCCCGGGCAGATTTTGGGGTTCCCGGGTGGGGGTTTTGGGGTGTTTTGGGGTGGTTTTGGGTTGGGGGGCACTCACGGGTGTGGACGCTGCGGCTCAGGGTGTTGGAGTCGAGCGCGTGCACGAACTCGTACAGGGAACAGCCCAGGAGCTCCTCGGGGTGGTACCCGGCCACCTCCCCGATCCTGCACCCCAAAAACACCCCAAAATTATCATGGAATACCCCAAAATTAACATGGGATACCCCAAAAACCCCGGGAGGACATCCCAACATTGTTCTGACCCTGCACCCCAAAATCCCTTAAGGGACCCGGCCACCACCCCAATCCTGCACCCCAAAATTAATGTGGGGGACCCCAAAATTAACGTGGGATACCCCAAAAACCCCGGGAGCACATCCCAACATTGCTCTGACCCCACACCCAAAATCCCATAAAGGACCCGGCCACCTCCCCGATCCTGCACCCCAAAATTATCGGGGGGACCCCAAAATTAACGTGGGATACCCCAAAATTAACATGGGATACCCCAAAAACATCGGGGGCACCCCAAAAACATCGGGGGGATACCCCAACATCACTGTGACCCCGCACCCAAAATCCCATAAAGGACCCGGCCACCTCCCCGATCCTGCACCCCAAAATTATCGGGGGGACCCCAAAATTAACGTGGGATACCCCAAAATTATCGGGGGTTGCTGAGTTTTTGGGAATTTGTAGGGTTTTCTGGATTTTTGGGAGATTTTAGGGATTTTTGGGGTTGTTGTCTTTGTGGGGTGCAATGGGCTCAGAACTTGGGGGTCTCGGGGTCTGGGGCTGCCCAGTTTTGGGGAATTGGAGGGGTCCGGGACTGCCAAATTTTGGGGGATTTTTGGGGTGCTATTTTTACGGCATTTAACAAACCCAAAACCCGGGGATCCTGGGAGTCTGGGGATGCAAAGTTTTGGGGCATTTGTGGGATTTTTGGGGTGCTGTTTTTGTGGAGTGTAACGGGCTCAGAACCGAGGGGTCCCAGAGGATTCTGAGGGTTTGGGGGATTTTTGGGGTGCTGCCTTTACCGGGTGCAACACACCCAAAACCCAGGGATCCCAGGGGTCTTGGGGGTCCCAGGTTTTGGGGAATTTGTGGGATTTTTGGGGTCTGAGACTGCCGAATTTAGAGGGATTTGTGGGATTTTTGGGGTCTGAGACTGCCGAATTTAGAGGGATTTTTGGGATTTTTGGGGGTGCTCTCCTTACGGCATTTAACAAACCCAAAACCCAGGGATCCCAGGGATCTTGGGGGTCGCAGGTTTTGGGGAATTTGTGGGATTTTTGGGGTCTGAGACTGCCGAATTTAGAGGGATTTTTGGGATTTTTGGGGGTGCTCTCCTTACGGCATTTAACAAACCCAAAACCCAGGGATCCCAGGGATCTTGGGGGTCGCAGGTTTTGGGGAATTTGTGGGATTTTTGGGGTCTGAGACTGCCGAATTTAGAGGGATTTTTGGGATTTTTGGGTGTTTTTGGGGTGCTATCTTTACGGCATTTAACAAACCCAAAACCCAGGGATCCCAGGGGTCTTGGGGGTCGCAGGTTTTGGGGGATTTGTGGGATTTTTGGGGTCTGAGACTGCCGAATTTAGAGGGATTTGTGGGATTTTTGGGTGTTTTGGGGATTTTTGGGGTGCTATCTTTACGGCATTTAACAAACCCAAAACCCAGGGATCCCAGGGGTCTTGGGGGTCCCAGGTTTTGGGGAATTTGTGCGATTTTTGGGGTCTGAGACTGCCGAATTTAGAGGGATTTGTGGGATTTTTGGGGTGCTATTTTTATGGCATTTAACAAACCCAAAACCCGGGGATGTTGGGGTCTGGGGCTGCCAAATTTTGGGGGATTTTTGGGATTTTTGGGGTGCTGCCTTTACCGGGTGCAACACACCCAAAACCCAGGGATCCCAGGGGTCTTGGGGGTCCCAGGTTTTGGGGAATTTGTGGGATTTTTGGGGTCTGAGACTGCCGAATTTAGAGGGATTTGTGGGATTTTTGGGGCGCTATTTTTACGTCATTTAACAAACCAAAACCCGGGGGGGTCTCAGCCATCCCACGGCCGTGCCGGGGGTCCCAGGGGTGTCCCCCCGACCCACCGATCGTCGCAGTAGGTGAACTTCATGTCCATGGAGTGGCGGGTGAGCACGGTGCCCGAGCCCAGCGGGGCCTCGATGGCCCCGGGGTGCGCGATGGCCTCGCAGATCAGCACCAGGCACCGCAGCGGCGGCTCCGCGGCCCCCGCGCCCCCCGCGTACGTGCGCATGTGCCCGGCGCAGTGCAGCACCTGGGGAGGGGGCGGCAGCGAACGCAAACAGCCCGGGAGGGCGGGGGTTAACCCAGAGATATCCCGGGAGGGCGGGGGTTAACCCAAAAATATCCCGGAAAAATATCCTGGAGTTTGGGGGTTAACCCAGAGATATCCCGGGAGTTTGCGGGTTAACCCAGAGATATCCCGGGAGTGCGGGGGTTAACCCAGAAATATCCCGGGAAACCGAAAAATATCCTGGGAGGGCGGGGGTTAACCCAGAAATATTCCGGAAAAATATCCTGGAGTTTGGGGGTTAACCCAAAAATATCCCGGGAGTTCGGGGGTTAACCCAGAGATATTCCGGGAGGGCGGGGGTTAACGCAAAAAACCCCGGAAAAATATCCTGGAGTTCGGGATTAGCCGAAAAATATCCCGGGAGTGCGGGGGTTAACCCAGAAATATTCCGGAAAAATATCCTGGAGTTTGGGGGTTAGCCCAGAAATATGCCGGGAGTGCGGGGGTTAACCCAGAGATATCCCGGAAGGGCGGGGGTTAACCCAAAAGTATCCCGGGAGTGCGGGGGTTAACCCAAAAACCCCGGAAAAATATCCTGTAGTTCGGGGGTTAACCCAAAAGTATCCCGGGAGTGCGGGGGTTAACCCAGAGATATCCCGGGAGTGGGGTTAACCCAAAAAACACAAAAAACCCCGTCGGGATTTACCCCAAAATCCCCGAAGAACTGCTCAGCATTTATCCCAATGTCCCCAATGTCCCCAATGTCCCAACCCCCAATTACCCCCAATGTCCCCCAATGTCCCCAATTCCCAAAATGTCCCAAATCCGTAAATGTCCCCAAATGTCCCCAAATGTTCCCAATGTACCCAATCGCCCCAATGTCCCAAACCCCCACAATGTCCCCAATCCGCCAATTCCCCCTAATGTCCCCAAATGTCCCCAAATCCCATAAATGTCCCCAATCGCCAACGTCCCAATCCCCCATTCCCCAAATATCCCCAAAGTCCCAATATCCCAATGTTCTCAATGTCCCTGTTGTCCCCAATCCCCCACAATGTCCCAAACCCCCAAATGTCCCCAATCCCCAAATGTCCCATACCCAATGTCCCCATGTCCCAATGTCCCAATGTCCCCAATGTCCCCAGTGTCCCCAAATGTCCCCCAATATCCCCAAATGTCCCCAAAACCCATAAATGTCCCCCAACCCCCCCAATGTCCCCAAATGTCCCCAGTGTCCCCAAATGTCCCCAATTTCCCCAAAATGTCCCCAATGTCCCAAATGTCCCCAATACCCCCAATGTCCCCCAATGTCCCAAATGTCCCCAATGTCCCCAAATGTCCCCAGTGTCCCCAATGTCCCCAATGTCCCCAAATGTCCCAAATGTCCCCAGTGTCCCCAAATGTCCCCAGTGTCCCCCTCACCTTCCAGGACGCCGCTTTCAGGTTGAGGCAGCGCCCGCGGCCGCTCAGGGTGCTCTTCATGCGCAGCGAGAAACTGCGGCCCGAGCGCTCCCCCCGCCGCCGGGGACCCCCTGGGGGGGCACGGAATTTGGGGAGGGGTCCCGGGGGTCAGGGGAGGTCAGGGGGGGCCGGGGGTGCCGGGATTTGGGGGGGTCCCGGGGGATTTTGGGGGGTTTCGGGGGGGTTTTGAGGGGTCAGGGTGCTCCTCATGCTCAGGGGAAGCCACGCCCACCCAGCCCTAGGGGGTCACGGGAATTTGGGGAGGGGTCCCGGGGGTCGGGGGGGGTCAGAGGAGTTAGGGGACCCCGGATTTGGGGGGTCCCGGGGGGTCTGGGGGGTCTGGGGGCTCTTAATGCGCAGGGAAAGCCACGCCCACCTCGGTATTGGGGGGGTCTCGGGGGACTTGGGGGTCCCGGGAATTTGGGGAGGGGTCTCCAAGGGTCGGAGAGTGTCAGGGGGGTCCGGGGGTGCCGGGATTTGGGGGTCCGGGGAATTTGGGGGTTTTGGGAGCTCTTCATGGGCAGGGGAAGCCACGCCCACCCAGCCCCGGGGGGTCACGGGAATTTGGGGAGGGGTCTCAAGGGTCAGAGGGGTCAGGGGGTGCCGGGATTTGGGGGGTCCCGGGCGGTGAATTTGGGGAGGGGTCTTAGGGATGATTTTGGGGTGAATTTGGGGTAATTTGGGGAGGGGTCTCGGGTATTTTTGGTTAATTTGGGGAGGGGTCTCCTCACCCTGCCGCGGGCCCAGCACGTTGTGCAGCTCCTCGTGGTCAGGAGGGGTTTTGGGATAATTTGGGGAGGGGTCTCGGGGATATTTGGGAGTTTTTGGGATGAATTTGGGGGTTAATTTGAGGAGGGGTCTCAGGGATATTTGGGGAGGGGTCTCAGGGATTTTTGGGGTGAATTTGAGGGTTTTTGGGTAATTTGGGGAGGGGTCTCAGGGATGATTTTGGTGGTTTTGGGGGTCAGTTTGGGGAGGTATCTCAGGGGTTTTTGGGGGTGAATTTGGGGATGAATTTGGGGAAGGGTCTCAGGGATGATTTTGGGGTAAATTTGGGGTTTTTTGGTTAATTTGGGGAGGGGTCCCGGTGTAATTTGGGGAGGGGTCTCCTCACCCTGCCGCGGGCCCAGCACGTCGTGCAGCTCCTCGTGGTCGCAGGGGTGAACGAAGTCGAACACGGAGTGTCCGATCAGCTCCAGCTGGGGGGGGGACACACACGGATTTTGGGGACCCCCCCTCATTTTGGGGACCCCCCCTCACTTTGGGGACCCCCCCCCAATTTGGGGACCCTCCCAGGAAATTTTTGGGCCCCCCCAGAAGATTTTTGGGGCTCCCTAAAGAGTTCTGGGCACCCCGTGGAAGAATTTTTGGACCCCCCCCCACCCAGGCAGATTTTTGGTCCCTTCCCGACAAAATTTTGGCGACCCCCCCAGAAGATTTTTGGATCGTGCCCCCCCCCCCCCCCCGGCAGAATTTGGGGACCCCCTCGAGAAATTTTGGGGACCCCCCCCCAGGCAGAATTTGGGGCCCCCCAAAAGATTTTTGGGGCTTCCCAAAAAATTTTGATCCCTCCCCCCTCAAAATTTTAAGCTCTCCCCAACAAATTTTGGGGTCCCCCCCGTCAAATTTTCGGGGTCTCCTCCGCCAGATTTTGGGCCCCCGCCCCAGAATAATTTGGGGACCCCCCCGACAGATTTTTGGGGACCCCCCAGGCAGATTTTTGGGGCTCTTTTCCGCAGATTTTTGGCCCCATTTTGAGAGATTTTGGGCCCCCCAAAGGGATTTTTTTGAGTCTCCCCTGCCAGAGTTTGGGGCTCCCCTCGACAAATTTTTGGGGTCCCACAGGCAGATTTTGGGACCCTCCGACAAATTTTTGGGACCCCCCCGAGCCAATTTTGGAGCCCCCTCCCGGCCGATTTTTGGGGTTCTTCTCTGCAGATTTTTGGCCCCATTTTGAGAGATTTTGGGGTCGATCCAAAGGGATTTTTTTGAGTCTCCCCCGCCAGATTTTGGGGATCCCCCTGATAAATTTTTGGGGACCCTCCCAGAAGAATTTTGGGAGCCCCCGCAGGCAAATTTTGGATTCCCCCCGGCCGATTTTTGGCCCCATTTTGAGACATTTTGTGCCCCCTCCCAAAGCGATTTTTTCCACGCTCCCCCGCGGGATTTTGGGGACCCCCTTGACAAATTTTTGGGGACCCCCAGGCAGATTTTTGGGGTTCTTTTCCACAAATTTTGGGCCCTTCCTGGCCGATTTTTGGCCCAGACATTTTGTGCCCCAAAGATTTTTGGCTGCCCCCGATTTGGACCCCGACAAATTTTTGCCCCCGCAATTTGGGGCCCCAGATTGCCTCCAGCCGGCCCCATTGGGACTTTTGGCCCCAAGGCACCCCGCGATTTGGCCCTCCGACAAATTTTGGGACCCCCCCCGAGCCAATTTTGGAGCCCCCTCCCGGCCGATTTTTAGGGTTCTTCTCTGCAGTTTTTCCATTAAATTGGCTGCCCCGATTTTACCCTGACAGATTTTTGGACCCGCGCCCTCGCAATTTCCACCAGCGACCTTATTTTGTGCCTCAGATCACGCTCCCCCGCGGGATTTTGGGGACCCCCCTGCCGGATTTTTGGGGACCCCCCCGGTGAATTTGGGGGCCCCCCCGTACCTGGCTGAGCCCCAGCAGGCGGCTGACGTTCTCGGACAGGTAAATCATGTCCCCGCCCTCGCTCAGCACCATCACGAAGCCGCTCAGCGCCTGCAGGTAGCAGCCGTCCACGGCCTCGGCCGCCGCCGCCCACGCGCCTGGGGGGGACCCCGAAATCATGGGGGGGTCGGGGGGACCCCAAAAGGGTCGGGGGGCGAATACCCCCCAATGGACACGAAGGGTCGGGGGTCTTGGGGGGTAAAGGGTTAAACCCGACCCTGCCCATGGTTGGGACCATTCAGGTATTTGGGGGGTTTTGGGGGGGATTCAAAGGGTCTGGGGGGTCTCAGGAGGGGTCTGGGGGCGTCAGGGGTCCCGAAATCTGGGGGGTCGGGGGGACCCCAAAAGGGTCGGGTCTGGGGAAGGGTACCCCCAGTACACGTCAAATCCGGGGGCCTCTGGTGGGAACTTGAGTGGGGGATTTGGGGGGTCTAGGGATGGTTTGGGGGTCCCAAAGGGAGTTTTGGGGGTGTCCCAATGAGGATTTGGGGGTGGGGATCCGGTGGATCTGGGGAGGTTCCCGATGGATTTGGGGGTGTCCCAGTGGGGTTTTGGGGGCATTTTGGGGTGGTTTGGGTCTCGACGAATTTGGGTCCAGGGGTTTTTGGGGTTCCAACGAGGATTGGGGGTGCTCCTGAGAGGATTTGGGGGCGAATTTGGGGGTGGATCCTGGTGGAATGGGGAGGTTCCCGATGAGGATTTGGGGTTCCCGGTGGGTTTTGGGGTGTTCCCGAGGGATTTTGGGATCCCGATGAATTTGGGGTTCCCGATGAGGATTTGGGGGAGTTCCTGGTGAGGATTTAGAGGTGGATTTGGGGGTGGGATCCCGGTGGATCTGGGGAGGTTCCTGATGGATTTGGGGATGCTCCCAGTGGGGTTTTGGGGGGATTTTGGGGGGTTTTGGGGTCTCGATGAATTTGGGGTTCCCAGAGGGTTTTTGGGGTTCCCAACTAGGATTTGGGGGTGCTCCTGATGAGGATTTGGGGGGGGAATTTGGGGGTGGGATCCTGGTGGATCTGGGGAGGTTCCCGATGAGATTTGTGGGTTCCCGGTGGGTTTTGGGGGTGTTCCCGAGGGATTTTGGGATCCCGATGAATTTGGGGTTCCCGATGAGGATTTGGGGGGTCCCGATGGGGATTTGGGGGTGCTCCTGATGAGGATTTGGGGGTGGGATCCTGGTGGATCTGGGGAGGTTCCCGATGAGGATTTGTGGATTCCTGGTGAATTTGGGGGATTCCGAGGGATTTGGGTCCCGATGAATTTGGGGTTCCCGATGAGGATTTGGGGAGTTCCTGGTGAGGATTTGGAGTGGATTTGGGGGTGGGATCCTGGTGGATCTGGGAGGTTCCTGATGGATTTGGGGATGCTCCAGGGATTTTGGGGGGTTTTGGGGTCTCGATGAATTTGGGGTTCCCAGAGGGTTTTTGGGTTCCAAAGAGATTGGTGCTCCTGATGAGGATTTGGGGGTGCATTTTGGGGGTGGGATCCTGGTGGATCTGGGGAGGTTCCCGATGAGGATTTGTGGATTCCTGGTGAGAATTTGGGGGGGTTCCCGAGGGATTTTGGGGTCCCGATGAATTTGGGGTTCCCGATGAGGATTTGGGGGGTCCCGGTGGGTTTGGGGTCCGATTGGGGAATTGGGGTCTCCTGATGGGGATTGGGGGTGGTCCGATGGATTTCGGGAGGTTCCCGTGATTTGGGCGGGAATTCCTGGGGGTTTTTGGGGTCCCTCTGAATTTGGGTGGTCAGGTGGAATTGGGAGGGGTTCCGGTGGGTTTGGTCGGTGATTTCGGGGGTCCTGACGGGTCCAGAGCGCTGCACCGGTAGCTGATGGTCATCTCATGATGGACGCTTGTAGGGGTTTGGGCGCTCCCAGCGGGATTTGGGGGGATTTTGGGGTCTCGAGAATTTTGGGGTTCCCAGGGGTTTTGGGGTCCGATGAGGATTTGGGTCATTTTGGGGTGGATCCTGACGGTCGGGAGGTTCCCGAGAGATTTGTGGTTCCGCTGTGAGAATTGGGGGATTCCAGTGGATTTTGGGGTCCAGGATGAATTTGAGGTTCCATGGAGGATTTTGGGGTTCCCGATGAGATTTGGGGGTCCTGTGGAGGATTAGAGGTGGATTTGGGGTGGATCCCGGTGATCGGGAGGTTCCTGATGGATTTGGGGTGGTCCCAGTGGGGTTTTGGGGGGATTTTGGGGTCCAATATTTTGGGGTCTCCGGGGTGGTTTCGGGGTGTCGCTGACCGGCGGCCAGCAGGCGCTGCACGCGCAGGTAGCTGATGGTCAGCCGCATGATGGACGCCTTGTCCAGGTGGGCGCTGACGCCGCGGGCGAAGGGCAGCGCCAGCGCCAGCTGCCCGAACACCTCGGCCTCGCGGCTGCGCCGGCACCGGGCGGCGTCCCGGGAGCGCTCCCGGCGGCCCTCGGGGGTCGGCCTGGGGGGGGACCCCAAAATTCAGACCCTAAAAACCCCAATTTATCCCCCAAAAATCCCAAAAATTCCCGAATTGAACTCCCAATCCCTCCCTTTATAACCAAATCATCCCCCAGTGATCCCCACCCCATCCCGGGAGCGCTCCCGGCGGCCCTCGGGGGTCGGCCTGGGGGGGACCCCAAAAATGAGACCCCCAAAATCCCCCTATATGGCCCAAAAATCCCAAAAATTCCCGAATTGAACACCCAATCCCTCCCTTTATAACCAAATCATCCCCCCAGTGATCCCCACCCCGTCCCGGGAGCGCTCCCGGCGGCCCTCGGGGGTCGGCCTGGGGGGGACCCCAAAATTCAGACCCTAAAATCCCCGTATATGGCCCCAAAATCCCAAAATTCCCAAATTGAACACCCAATCCCTCCCTTTATAACCAAATCATCCCCCAGTGATCCCCATCCCGTCCCGGGAGCGCTCCCGGCGGCCCTCGGGGGTCGGCCTGGGGGGACCCCAAAAAATGAACCCCAAAAACCCCAATTTATCCCCCAAAAATCCCAAAAATCCCCAAACGGAACCCCCAAAACCACCCCTGTGTACTGAAAACCCCAATGGAGAACCCCAAAACATCCCCCAACCCGTCCCGGGAGCGCTCGGGGGTCGGCCTGGGGGGGACCCCAAAATTCAGACCCTAAAAACCCCAATTTATCCCCCAAAAATCCCAAAACTGAACCCCAAAACCCCTTGTATGCCCAAAATCCCATGTTCCTATGTGTTCCTACCATCCCATATCCCAATTTCCCCCATTTTTTTCCCATTTTTCCTCCCCGTTTTCCCCCATTTTTCCAATTTCCTCAATTTTGCCCCCGTTTTTCCCAATTTTCCCCCATTTTCTCCCATTTTACCCCTGTTTCCCCCCATTTTTCCAGGAATTCTCATTTTCCCGTGATTCCCCATCTGTTCCCATTCCTGTTCGTGTTTCCACCATCCCATATCCCGATTTTCCCAATTTTCCCCCATTTTTCTCTCTTTTTCCCCTTTGTCCATATTTTCCCCCATTTCCCCCATTTCCCCCCATTTTCCCCCATTTTTTCCCATTTTCCCCTGGTTTTCCATGATTTCCCATCTGTTCCCATTCCCGTTCAATTTCCACCATTCCATATCCAAATTTTCTCCCATTTTTCCCCATTTCTCCCCATTTCTCCCCCTTTTTCCCATTTTTCCACATTTTTCCCATTTTTCCATAATTTTCACATTTTCCCATGATTTTCCATCTGTTCCCATTCCTGTCCGTGTTTCCACCATCCCATATCCCAATTTCCCCAATTTTCCCCCCATTTTTCCCCAAATTTTTCATGTTTTTCCCCCATTTTTCACCATTTTCCCAGGTTTTCCCATAGTTTTCCATGATACCCTGTGTGTTCCCACCATCCCATATCCCCATTTTCCCCATTTTTCCCCATTTTTCCCCATTTCCTCCCTTTCCTTCCATTTTTTCGTGGTTTTCCCCCATCTTTTACCATTTTCCCCCATTTTTTACCCATTTTTTCACCCTTTCCCCCCAAAAATTTCCCATTTTTCCATGAGTTTCCCCTTCTCTTGTGTTCCCCCAACCCAAATCCCAATTTTCCCCCCATTTTTCCCCTTTTCCCTCATTTCACCCCATTTTTTTCCCATTTTTTTCATGGTTTTCCCCCATTTATTTGCCATTTCTCCCCCACTTTTCCAGGATTTCCCATTTTCCCATGAATTCCCATCTGTTCCCATTTTCTTGTGTTCCCACCATCCCATATTCCCATTTTCCCCCCATTTTTCCCCATTTCCCCCTATTTTTCCCAATTTTTTTGTAGTTTTTCCCCATTTTTGCCATTTCCCCCCTTTTTTCGACCCTTTCCCAATTTCCCTTTTCCCCATGTTTTTCCATGATTTCCTGTGTGTTCCACCATCCCATGATTCCCAATTTTCCCCCATTTCCCCCCATTTTTCATGGTTTCCCCCCATTTTTCCCCAACTTTTTACCCATTTTTTCACTGGTTTTCCCCATTTTCCCAGGATTTCCCATTTTCCCATGGTTTTCCATGATTTCCTGTGCATTCCCACCATCCCATATTCCCATTTTCCCCATTCTTCCCCCTTTTTTTCCCATTTCCCCCCATTTTCTCACTTTTTTCCCCCAATTTTTTCATAGTTTTTCCTCACTTTCCCCCCATTTTTTCCCAATTTTTTCCCAATTCTACCCATTTTGCCAGGATTTCCCATTTTCCCATAAATTCCAATGTTTTTTCCATGTCGATCCCAGGACGGGCTGTCCCCATTCCCCCCACCCCAAACCCCCATTTTTTCACGGTTTTTTTCCCATTTTTTCGTGGTTTTTCCCCATTTTTTCGTGTTTTTTCCCCATTTTTTCGCTGTTTTTCCCCATTTTCCCAGGATTTCCCATTTTCCCGAGTTTTTTCCGTGCCGATCCCGGGCCGGGCCGTCCCCGTTCCCCCCACCCCAAATCCCCATTTTTTCACGTTTTTTTCCCATTTTTTCGTGGTTTTTTCCCATTTTTTCACGGTTTTTTCGCGTTTTTTCCCCATTTTTTAGATGTTTTCCCCTTTTTTTCCAGGATTTCCCATTTTTCCATGAATTCCCATGTTTTTTTCCACGCCCATCCCAGGACGGGCTTTTCCCATTCCCCCCACCCCAAACCCCCATTTCTCCCCCATTTTTTCCCCATTATTTTTCATTTCTTTCCCATTTTTTCGCGGGTTTTCCCCATTTTTTCGCTGTTTTCCCCCATTTTCCCAGGATTTCCCATTTTCCCGAGTTTTTTCCGTGCCGATCCCAGGCCGGGCCATCCCCGTTCCCCCCACCCCAAATCCCCATTTTTTCACGTTTTTTTCCCATTTTTTCGTGGTTTTTTCCCATTTTTTCGCGTTTTTTCCCCATTTTTTCGCCGTTTTCCCGTGATTTCTGGTTTTTCCGTGCCGTGGGGCCGCGCACGTGCCGATCCCAGGACGGGCTGTTCCCGGTGCCTGTTCCCGTTCCCGTTCCTGTTCCTGGCTCCGGGCCCGGAGGGGCCGCGGCCGGGGGAGCGCCAGGGGCCCCGAGGGGGGCGTGGCCATGCAAATGAAGGGTGATTTATGCAAATGAGGGGGCGGGAAGGGGAGGATTGGGACTGGGATCGGCAGCGGAATCGGACTGGGACCAGTACAGGGGGCAAACTGGGACCAGTACAGGGAGCAAACTGGGACCAGTACCGGGAACTAACTGGGACCAGTACAGGGGGCAAACTGGGACCAGTACAGGGTGCTAACTGGGACCAGTACAGGGTGCAAACTGGGACCAGTACCGGGAACTAACTGGGACCAGTACAGGGCACTAACTGGGACCAGTACAGGGGGCAAACTGGGACCAGTACCAGGCACTAACTGGGACCAGTAAAAGGCACAAACTGGGACCGGTACTGGGCACTAACTGGGACCAGTACCAGGCACAAACTGGAACCAGTACAGTGTCCTAACTGGGACCAGTAAAAGGCACAAACTGGGACCAGTACAGTGTCCTAACTGGGACCAGTACATAAAGCAAACTGGGACCAGTATCAGGCACTAACTGGGACCAGTACGGGATGCAAACTGGGACCAGTACAGTGTCCTAACTGGGACCAGTACATAAAGCAAACTGGGACCAGTATCAGGCACTAACTGGGACCAGTACGGGATGCAAACTGGGACCAGTACCAGTCACTAACTGGGACCAGTAAAACGTGCAAACTGGGATCAGTACAGTGTCCTAACTGGGACCAGTACACAATGCAAACTGGGACCAGTACCGGTCGCTAACCGGGATCAGGACCAGTCACCAACTGGTACCAGTATAAGGGACTTACTGGGACCAGTACAAGGTGCAAACTGGGACCAGTACACAATGCAAACTGGGACCAGTGCAAGGCGCAAACTGGGACCAGTACTGGGAACTAACTGGAACCAGTACAGGGTCCAAACCGGGACCAGTAAAAGGCACAAACTGGGACCAGTACAGGGTCCTAACTGGGACCAGTACAAGGCATGAACTGGGACCGGTATAGGGTGCAAACTGGGACCAGTATCAGTCGCTAACTGGGACCAGTACAGGGTGCAAACTGGGACCAGTAAAAGGCACAAACTGGGACCAGTAAAAGGCACAAACTGGGACCAGTACAGGATGCAAACTGGGACCAGTAAAACGTGCAAACTGGCACCAGTACAGTGTCCTAACTGGGACCAGTACAAGGCACGAACTGGGACCGGTACAGGGTGCAAACTGGGACCAGTACTGGTCACCAACTGGGACCAATACCAGGCACTAACTGGGGACCAGTAAAAGGCAGTAACTGGGACCAGTACACAATGCAAACTGGGACCAGTACCAAGCACTAACTGGGACCGATACCAGGCACTAACTGGGAACCAGTACATGGTACAAACTGGGACCAGTATAACGTGCAAACTGGGACCAGTACACAATGCAAACTGGGACCAGTATAAGGCACTAACTGGGACGAGTATAAGGCACAAACTGGCACCAGTACAAGGTGCAAACTGGGACCAGCACAAAGCACTAACTGGGACCAGTACCAGGTGCAAACTGGGACCAGTACCAGGCACAAACTGGGACCAGTACCAGGCACAAACTGGGACCAGTAAAAGGCACAAACTGGGACCAGTACACACTGCAAACTGGGACCAGTACAAGGCACTAACTGGGACCAGTACTGGGCACTAACTGGACCAGTAAAAGGCACAAACTGGGACCAGTACACGGCGCAAACTGGGACCAGTAAAAGGCACTAACTGGGACCAGTAAAAGGCACAAACTGGGACCAGTACCAGGCACTAACTGGGACCAGTACTGGGCACTAACCGGCACCAGTAAAAGGCACAAACTGGGACCAGCACGAAGCACTAACTGGCACCAGTACACAAAGCAAACTGGGCCCAGTACGAAGCCGTGCCCGTGTCCCCCACGTGTCCCCCACGTGTCCCACTCGAGGCCACTCCTGTCCCCCCCTGTCCCACCCTCGGGACCCCCCCCCCGACCCTTTTGGGGGGTCCCTGTGTCCCCCCGGTGCCACGTGGGACCGACCTCCCCCCAAAGTCCCCAAAAAGTCCCCAAATTCGGGGGTCCCGCCCCAATTGGGACCCTCCCAAAAAGTCCCAAATTCCTCCTGTGCCCCCCCCCCAGGAGCAGCCCTCGATTGAGGGGAGGGTCCCGACCCCCCCCGGGACCCCCAAAGCGATCCCGGGACCCCCAAACCGATCTCAGGACCCTCCTCCAATTCCCGATCCCAGCACATCCAAAGGGGGGCGGATCCCGCCTCCCCCTCCCCCCAATTCCTGCTCGGGACCCCCCCAAATTTACCGGACCCCGCCCCCACCGAGGGTCCCATTCTGGGACCACCCCCCAAACGGATCCCGCCCTTTCCGGGGGTCCCGGGACCCCCAAATTTACCGAGCCCCACCCCCCCGGTGATCGTTCCGGGACCCCTCCCCAGCAATTCCAGCCCGGGACCCCTCCCCAAACCGATCCCGCCCCATTCCGGGGGTCCCAAACCGGACCCCACCCCCCTGCTGATCGCTCCGAGACCCCTCCCCAGCAATTCCAGCCCGGGGACCCCTCCCCAAACCGATCCCGCTCCCCCCGGGTGTCCCAACCGCGGGACCCCCGCCCCGGTACCGACCCCGCCCCCCCCAGGGGTCGCATTCCCGGGCCCCGCCCCCCCGGGGGTCGCGTTCCCGGGACCCCCCGTGCCCTTTGACCCCTCCGGGGAGGGGGTGTGGGCCCCGCGACCCCTCCCCAAAAGCGCCGCGCCCCCCCCGTACCTCGGCCCGGGCCGCCCGTCCATGGCGCCGCTGCCGCGCCCTCCGCACCCACCGCGCCGAGCCCCCAACTCGGACACGCCCCCTCCGCAGGACACGCCCACTCACACAGGCCACGCCCCCTAGAGACACGCCCCTCACTCACACACCCCCTGCGGGACACGCCCCCTGCACGAAATACCAAAGCGGGACACGCCCCCTTTTGCACACGCCCCATTGTATAAGCCACGCCCCATTCGTGACCACGCCCCCTCCGTGAAAAGCCAAGCTACGCCCATATTTGGACACGCCCATTCAAGACCACCCCCCCCTTTTGACGTGCCTCAATAAACCGCCCTTTTCATAGGTCAAGCCCACGTTTTGGCCACGCCCATCCACGGCACATATCCTTTTTGTGGGCGTGGTTTTCTCACGACCACGCCCCCCTCACCTGGGCATGGTCACGCCCCCACACAGACCACGCCCGCCCAATAATGCCCCAGGCATCTATTTAGCCACGCCCCCTTTTGCACGTGTCACTCATGGGGCTGAGGCCACGCCCACCAAACGCAGGCCACGCCCACAGGGAGCCCCAAAATTCCTTTTGAGTCTCCCCTGAATTTACACTGAGCCCGCGACCCCTCCCCAAATTCACTTTGGGACCCCCAAAATCCCCCCAAATCCCCTCTGAGACCCCCCCAAAATTCCCCGGGACCCCCAAAAATCCCTCTGAGACCCTCAAAATCCCCCCAAATCCCCTCTGAGACCCCCCTCAAATTCCCCTGGGACCCAAATACCTCAAATATCCCCAAATCCCTTGGGACTCCCAAAATTCCTCTGGGATCCTCCAAAATCCCCCAAATCCCCTCTGAGACCCAGATTCCCCTCTGGGAAGTCCCAAAATCCCCCAAAAATTCTCCTGGGACCCCCAAATTTCCCCCGGGACCCCCTAACTCCCCTGAGGCCACGCCCCCTTCCCAATGCCACGCCCATTCATCTATAGCCGCCCCCTTTTCCCGCTCCCATTGGATGCCGCCCTCGCGGCGACCCGGAAGTGGCTCCGCCCGGGCCGTGCCCCGGAAGCGCAGCGGGAGCGGCGGGAGCGGCAGAGCGGCAGCCATGTGAGAGCGGCGGGGGAAAATGGGGCAAAAAACGGGAAAAACGGGGAAAGACGGGGAAAACGGGAAAAAAACTGGGAACGCAAGGGAGAAAACGGGGAAAATCCGGGGGGAAAGCGGAATGGGGAGCGGCGGGAGAACGGGGAGGGGAGCGGCGGGCGGGGGGAACCGGGGAGAGGCGGAACTGGGGAATGGGGGAGCGGGGGGACGCAGAACGGGGACGGGACGGGGCCTGGGCCTGGGCCTGGTTTTGGGCCTGTTTTTGTCGCCGTGCTGGGCCTGACGCTGTCCCCAGACCGGTCCGGTGTCCCCAAACCTGGCCCCAAATCTGTCCCGGTGTCACCGAACCTGTCCTGGTGTCCCAAACTGGTCCCGGTGTCCCCAAACTGGTCCCAGTGTCCCCAAACCTGTTCCGGGGTCTTCAAACTGGTCCCGGTGTCCCCAAACCGGTCCCAGTGTCCCCAAACTGGTCTTGTGTCTCCAGAGCTGTCCTGGTATCCCCAAACCTGTCCCGGTGTCCCCAAACCTGACCTGGTGTCCCCAAATGTGTCCCCGTCCCTGTCCGGTGTCCCCAAACCTGTCCCAGTGTCCCCAAACCTGTCCCGTGTCCTCAAACCTGTCCCCAAATCTTTCTGGTGTCCCCAAACCCGTCTCGGTGTCACCGAACCTTTCCCCAAATCGGTCCTGGTGTCACTGTGTCACTGAACCTGTCTGGTGTCCTCAGACCTGTCCCCGTCCCGGTCCTGGTGTCCCCAAACGTGTCCTGGTGTCCCCAAATCTGCCCTGCCCTGTTCTGTCACATCCCTGTCTACAGGATCCAGATGTCCCCATGCTGTCCCCTCATGTCCCAATGTCCCCACGATGTCCCTGATGTCCCCCCGGTGTCCCCAGGAGCTGCTGAACAAGCCCAAGAGCGAGATGACGCCAAAGAACATCTCCATGTTCCCACATCCCCGTGTTCCTTTGATGTTCCCCTGATTTCTGTGATGTCCTGTCGTGGTGACATGTCCCATGGTATCTCCATGTCCCAATGATGTCCCCATGGTGTCCCCATGTCCCCATGAGCTGCTGAACAAGCCCAAGAGCGAGATGACCCCAAAGAACATCTCCATGTCCTCATGTTCCTTTGATGTTCCCCTGATTTCTGTGATGTCCCCATGGTATCTCCATGTCCCCATGATGTCCCCATGGTGTCCTGATGTCCCAGTGATGTCCCCCTGATGTCCCCATGTCCATGAGCGCAGTGAACAAGCCCAGAGCAGATGACCCCAAGAACATCTCCATGTCTCATGTTCTTTGATGTTCCCTGATTTCTGTGGGTGTCCCCATGGTATCTCATGTCCCCCTGATGTCCCATGGTGTCCCCATGGTGTCCCGGTGTCCCCAGGAGTGCTGACAAGCCCAAGAGGCAGATGACGCCCGAGGAGCTGCAGAAACCTTCTCCATGTTCCACATCCCATGTTCCTTTGTGTTCCCTGTTTCTGTGATGTCCCCATGATATCTCCATGTCCCAATGACGTCCCCATGGTATCCTGATGTCCCAGTGATGTCCCCCTGATGTCCCCCATGTCCCCATGAGCTGCTGAACAAGCCCAAGAGCGAGATGACCCCAAAGAACATCTCCATGTCCTCATGTTCCTTTGATGTTCCCTGATTTCTGTGATGTCCCCATGGTATCTCCATGTCCCCATGGTGTCCCCATGGTGTCCCCGTGTCCCCAGGAGCCTGCTGAACAAGCCCAAGAGCGAGATGACCCCAAAGAACATCTCCATGTTCCCACATCCCTGTGTTCCTTTGATGTTCCCCTGATTTCTGTGATGTCCCCATGGTATCTCCACGTCCCAATGATGTCCCCATGGTGTCCCCGTGTCCCCAGGAGCCTGCTGAACAAGCCCAAGAGCCAGATGACGCCTGAGGAGCTGCAGAAACCTTCTCCGTGTCCCCATGTCCTCATGTTCCTTTGATGTTCCCTGATTTCTGTGATGTCCCCATGGTATCTCCATGTCCAATGATGTCCCCATGGTATCCTGATGTCCCAATGATGTCCCCCTGATGTCCCCCTGATGTCCCCCCGGTGTCCCCAGGAGCCTGCTGAACAAGCCCAAGAGCGAGATGACGCCAAAGAACATCTCCATGTCCCCACATCCCCGTGTTCCTTTGATGTTCCCCTGATTTCTGTGATGTCCCCGTGATATCTCCATGTCCCCATGGTGTCCCCATGGTGTCCCCAGGAGCCTGCTGAACAAGCCCAAGAGTGAGATGACGCCCGAGGAGCTGCAGAAGCGCGAGGAGGAGGAGTTCAACACGGGCCCGCTGTCGGTGCTGACGCAGAGCGTCAAGAACAACACGCAGGTGCTCATCAACTGCCGCAACAACAAGAAGCTGCTGGGCCGCGTCAAGGCCTTCGACAGGTGGGTCCTTGGTGGCACCGTGGTGTCACCTGGGTCACCAAGGTGTCCCCAGGGTCAGATCAGTGTCCCCATGGTGTTCTATGGTGTCCTCAGTGTCATCACGGGTTCCCCTGGGCCTTCAACAGATTCATCTTTAGGGTTTTCAATGTCCCCAAGGTGTCACCTGGGTCAGATCAGTGTCCCCATGGTGTCCCCATGGTGTCCCCAAGTTCAGCTCAGTGTCATCACAGCTTCCCCTGGGCCTTCAGCAGATTCATCTCCAGGGTTTTCAGTGTCCCCAAGGTGTCCCCAAGGTCGCTATGGTGTCCCCTTGGTGTCCCCATGGTGTCCTCAATGTCTCCATGGTGTCCTCGGTATCCCCATGGTGTCCCCACGGTGTCCCCAAGTTCAGCTCAGTGTCATCATGGGTTCCCCTGGGCCTTCAACAGATTCATCTCCAGGGTTTTCAGTGTCCCCAAGGTGTCCCCAAGGTCCCAAAGTGTCACCAGGGTCACATCGGTCTCCCTTACAGTATCTCCCCCAAATCCCCATTTTTCCCCCTAAATCCCCATTTTTTTCCCCCAAAATCCCATTTTCTCACCCAAAATCCCGTTTTCCCCCCAAACTCCATTTCCCGATCCCAAAACCCCCATTTTTTCCCCAAAATCCCATTTTCCCCATAATCCCATTTCCCCACCAAATCCCTGCTTTTCCCCAAACTCCATTTCCTGACCCAAAATCATTATTTCCCCTCCTTAAAAAAATCCCTATTTTCCCAAAAAAAATCTCTTTTTTCCCCCAAAAATCCCCATTTTTTCCCCAAAATCCCCATTTCCCCCCACAAAATCTCCATTTTTTTTCCCAAAACACCATTTCCTGACACCAAATCCCCATTTCCCCCCCAAAATCCCTTTTTTTTCCCCCAAAACCCCCATGTTCTGCCCCCCCCAGGCACTGTAACATGGTTCTGGAGAACGTCAAGGAGATGTGGACAGAGGTGCCCAAGAGCGGCAAGGGCAAGAAGAAATCCAAGCCGGTCAACAAGGACCGCTACATCTCCAAGATGTTCCTGCGCGGGGACTCGGTCATCGTGGTGCTCCGCAACCCCCTCATCGCTGGGAAGTAGGGATGGACATCTCCAGAACCTTCTGGAACCTTCACAGGTCCTCCAGAACCTTCCCAGATCCTCCAGAACCTTCCCAGATCCTTCAGAACCTCCCCAGAGCGACTCGGTCATCGTGGTGCTCCGCAACCCCCTCATCGCTGGGAAGTAGGGATTGGTGTCTCTGGAACCTTCCAGAACCTTCTAGAACATTCCCAGAACCTTCAGAACCCTCCCAGATCCTCCAGAACCTTCCCAGAGCGACTCGGTCATCGTGGTCCTCCGCAACCCCCTCATCGCCGGCAAGTAGGGATGGACATCTCCGGAACCTTCCACAGCCTTCTGGAACCTTCCCAGATCCCTCAGAACCTTCACAGATCCTCCAGAACCCTCCCAGATCCTCCAGAACCTCCCCAGAGCGACTCGGTCATCGTGGTGCTCCGCAACCCCCTCATCGCCGGGAAATAGAGAATTCCTGATGGAAACATCTTCTGGAACCTTCCCAGATCCCTCAGAACCATTGCAGAACCTTCCAGAACCCTCCCAGATCCTCCAGAACCTTCCCAGAGCGACTCGGTCATCGTGGTCCTCCGCAACCCCCTCATCGCCAGCAAGTAGGGATGGACATCTCCGGAACCTTCCACAGCCTTCTGGAACCTTCCCAGATCCCTCAGAACCTTCAGAACCATTGCAGATCCTTCCAGAACCTTTGCAGAACCTCCAGAACCCTCCCAGATCCTCCAGAACCTTCCCAGAGCGACTCGGTCATCGTGGTCCTCCACAACCCCCTCATTGCTGGGAAGTAGGGATGGACATCCCTGGAACCTTCTGGAACCTTCCAGGACCTTTCCAGATCCTCCAGAACCCTCCCAGATCCCACTGGAACCTTCCGGAACCCTCCCAGATCCCCATGGAACTTTCCGGAACCTTCCCAGATCCATCCCTGCACAACCCCCTCATCGCCAGCAAGTACGGGATGATCTCTGGAACCTTCCAGAACCTTCCGGGACCTTCCCAGATCCCCATGGAATCTTCTAGAACCTTCCCGATCCTCCAGAACCATCCCAGATCCCCATGGAACCTTCCAGAACCATCATAGATCCCACTGGAACTTTCCAGAACCTTCCAGAACCTTCCCAGATCCCCATGGAACCTTCCAGAACCTTCCAGAGCCATCATAGATTCCACTGGAACTTTCCGGAACCTTCCCAGATCCCCATGGATCCTTCCAGAACCTTCCAGAACCTTCCCAGATCCTCCAGAACCATCCCAGATCCCACTGGAACTTTCCGGAACCTTCCAGAATCTTCCCAGATTCCTCCAGGAGCCCCCAAATCCCCCCAGGACCCCTCCCCCAACAATCCCGGCCAGTTTTTGGTGGGGGGATTTTGGGGAAGGATTTTGGGGGATTTTAGGGAAGGAGTTTGGGGTTGGATTTTGGGGAGGAATTTTAGAGTTTTTGGTGGAAGGATTTTGGAGGATTTTGTGGAAGCATTTTGGGATTTTTTGGGGGGATTTTGAGGAAGGGATTTTGAGTTTTCTGGGGGGATTTTGGGGTTTTTTGGGGAGTTTCAGGGAAGGATTTTGGGGGGATTTTTGGGAAGGATTTTGGGGTTTTTTGGGAAAGGATTTTGGGGATTTTGGGGAAGGATTTGGGGGATTTTTGGGAAGGATTTTGGAGGCATTTTGGGGTTTTTTGGCGAAGGATTTGGGGGATTTTGGGGAAGGATTTTGAGGAAGGATTTGGGGTTTTTTTGGGGAGGATTTTAGGGAAGGATTTTGGAGGTTTCTTTTGTGTATTTTTGAGGAAGGATTTGGGGGATTTTGGGGAAGGATTTTGGAGGATTTTGGGAGTTTTCTGGGGAATTTCGAGGAAGGTTTTTGGGGGATTTTGGGGAAGGATTTTTGAGGCTTTTTGGAGGATTTTGGTAAAGGATTTTGGGGTGTCCCCATCAATAAATTCTGCTTTGGTACCGGTGTCACCTCGTGTGTCCCCTCCCTCTCCAAGTGTCCCCAAATTTGTCACCAACCCCCCCAAAAATGACAAAAAAAATCCCCAGGAGCATCCAAAGGTTTTTATTCCCAAAAAATCCCAAAAAAAGGAAAAAAAGGGTGGGGGGGACACCACGGGGGGGGAGGGGACAGCAAAGGGGGCGTGTCCCGATTTTGGGGGGGAGGGGAGGGGTCGAGACCCCCCCTCAGATTTTCTTCTTTTGTGGCCGAACCCTCGGGAAGAGCTGGGGGGGAAAAGGGGAGGTGAGACCCCACCCCAAAAAATAAAATTTAACCCCAAAAAAATAAAATTTAACCCTGAAAAATTAAACCTGACCCCAAAAATTAAACCTCAAAAATAAAACCTGACCCCAAAAAATAAATCCCAACCCCAAAATATAAAACCTGGCCCAAAAAAAAATAAAACCTGACCCCGAAAAATAAACCCAAAAAAACCCCAATCCCTAAAAATAAAATTTAACCCCAAAAAATAAAATTTAACCCTGAAAAATTAAACCTGACCCAAAAATTAAACCCCAAAAATAAAACCTGACCCCAAAAAATAAAATTTAACCCCGAAAAATTAAACCTGACCCCAAAAATTAAACCTCAAAAATAAAATCTGACCCCAAAAAAATAAATCCCAACCCCAAAATATAAAAACTGGCCCAAAAAAAAAAAAACCTGACCCCGAAAAATAAACCCCCAAAAAAACCCAATCCCAAAAAATAAAATTTAACCCCAAAAAATAAAATTTAACCCTGAAAAATTAAACCTGACCCCAAAAATTAAACCCCAAAAATCAAACCTGACCCCAAAAAAATAAAATTAACCCTGAAAAATTAAACCTGACCCCAAAAATTAAACCTCAAAAATAAAACCTGACCCCAAAAAATAAATCCCAACCCCAAAATATAAAACCTGACCCAAAAAAAAAATAAAACCTGACCCAGAAAAAAAAACCCCCAAAAAAACCCAAACCCAAAACATAAAAGCTAACCCCAAAAAAATTAAACTTGACCCAAAAAAAATAAAACCAAAGCCCAAAAAAATCCCAATCCCAAAAAACCTCAAAAAAAAAAAAATCAAACACCCATTAAAAAAACCCCAAACCCAAAAAATAAAAGCTAACCCCCAAAAAAACCCCAACCCCAAAAAAATCCTAATCCCAAAAAAGCCCAACCCCAAAAGAATCCCAATCCTAAAAAAAAAAAACCCAAACCCAGAAAATAAAACCAAAACCTGATACCCCCCCAAAAAAATTACCCCCCAAAACAATCCCCAAAAAAAACCCCAACCCCAAAAACCCGACCTGAAAAATCCCCAATCCCAAAAAAATTCCCAATCCCCAAAAAAACCCAAAAATCCCAACCCAAATATCTGTATGAGACCCCTCCCCAATGGATTTATCCCCCTTAGACCCCTCCCCAATTGATTTATCCCCTCTAAGACCCCTCCCCAATGGATTTATCCCCTATGGGACCCCTCCCCAAATACCCCACCTCACTCAGGTGACCCCTGGGACCCCCACCCAAAAGCAACAGGAGCTCAAATGATCCTATGGGACCCCTCCCTATGGATTTACCACCCTAAGACCACTCCCCAAACCCTCTAAGACCCCCTCCCCAATTGATTTATCCCCCTTAAGACCCCTCCCCTCTGGATTTATCCCCTCTAAGACCCCCTCCCCAATGGATTTATCCCCTATAAGACCCCTCCCCAAACTCTCTTCACTCTACAGGACCCCTTCCCAAACCCTTTATGCCCTCTGAGACCCCTCCCCAATGGATTTATCCCTCTAAGACCCCCTTCCCAATGGATTTATTCCCTATGGGACCCCTCCCCAAATACCCCACCTCACTCAGGTGACCCCTGGGAACCCCTGGGGGCTGTGAGACCCCCACCCAAAAGCACCTTGAGCCCCTCCCCAGTGCATTTATCTCCTATGGGACCCCTCCCCAATTGATTTATCCCCTCTAAGACCCCCTCCCCAATGGATTTATTCCCTATAGGACCCTCCCCAAACTCTCTTCACCCTACAGGACCCCTCCCCAAACCTTTATCCCCTACGAGACCCCTCCCCAATGGATTTATCCCTCTAAGACCCCTCCCAAACCCTTTATGCCCTCTGAGACCCCTCCCAATGGATTTACCCCCCTAAGACCCCTCCCACATTAATTTATCCCCTCTGAGACCCCTCCCCAATGGTTTTATTTCCTATAGGACCCCTCCCCAATGGATTTACCCCCTCTAAGACCCCTCCCCTCTGGATTTATTCCCTATGGGACCCCTCTCCCACGCATTTAACCCCCTCTAAGACCCCTCCCCAATGGATTTACCCCCCTTAGACCCCTCCCCAAATACCCCAACTCACTCAGGTGACCCCTGGAACCCCCTGGGGCCTGTGAGACCCCCACCCAAAAGCACCTCGAGCCCCTCCCCAGTGCATTTATCCCCTATGGGACCCCTCCCCAATGGATTTATCCCCTCTAAGACCCCCTCCCCAATGGATTTATTCCCTATAGGACCCCTCCCCAAACTCTCTTCACTCTACAGGACCCCTCCCCAAACCCTTTATCCCCTATGGGACCCCTCCCCAATGGATTTACCCCCCTAAGACCCCTCCCACATTAATTTATCCCCTCTGAGACCCCTCCCCAATGGTTTTATTTTCTATAGGACCCCTCCCCAATGGATTTACCCCCCTAAGACCCCTCCCCAGTGCATTTATCCCCTATGGGACCTCTCCCCAATGGATTTACCCCCCTTAGACCCCTCCCCAAATACCCCACCTCACTCAGGTGACCCCTGGGACCCCCACCCAAAAGCAACAGGAGCTCAAATGATCCTATGGGACCCCTCCCCTATGGATTTACCACCCTAAGACCCCTCCTTGGTGCATTTACCCCCTATGAGACCCCTCCCCAGATACCCGCGGACCCCTCCTCACCCCGAAGTAGTTGCGGGGCACGTATCCCTCGTGGCCGTAGAGGGACCCCCACCACCAGTCGAGCTCGTCGGGGGGCTCGCGGCGCAGCACCGTCACCGGCTCCCCCTCGCGGAACGACAGCTCGTCCCCGAACTCGGCGCTGTAATCCCAGAGCGCGTACACGACCCCGCTGTTGAGCACCCCCATGCCCTGCTCCACCTCTGCGGGGACACCCCAAAACCGAGATTGTCACCCCAAAACCGCCCTGATATCCCAAAACCCAGCTGGTACCCAAAAACATCCATAGAAACCCCAAAAATCCCAAATATCCCCACCCGACACGACCCCGCTGTTCAGCACCCCCATGCCCTGCTCCACCTCTGCGGGGACACCCGAAAACACAAAATGTTACCCCAAAACCATCCCGATATCCTCGCATTGACAGAAATCCCAAATATCCACAAATATCCATAAATATCCCCAAATATCCCCACCCGACACCACGCCGCTGTTCAGCACCCCCATGCCCTGCTCCACCTCTGCGGGGACAGGAGAGACACCCCAAAACCGAGATTGTCACCCCAAAACCGCCCTGATATCCCAAAACCCAGCTGGTACCCAAAAACATCCATAGAGACCCCAAAAATCCCAAATATCCCCACCCGACACCCCCCGGTGTTGAGCACCCCCATGCCCTGCTCCACATCTGCGGGGACACCCCAAAACACAAAATGTTACCCCAAAACCATCCCGATATCCTCGCATTGACAGAAATCCCAAATATCCACAAATATCCGTAAATATCCCCAAATATCCCCACCCGACACCACCCCGCTGTTCAGCACCCCCATGCCCTGCTCCACCTCTGCGGGGACAGGAGAGACACCCCAAAACCGAGATTGTCACCCCAAAACCATCCCCTTATCCTCACATTCACAGAAATCCCAAATATCCACAAATATCCCCACCCGACACCACCCCGCTGTTCAGCACCCCCATGCCCTGCTCCACCTCTGCGGGGACACCCCGAAACCGAGATTGTCACCCCAAAACTGCCCTGATATCCCAAAACCCAGCTGGTACCCAAAAACATCCATAGAGACCCCAAAAATCCCAAATATCCCCACCCAACACCACGCCGCTGTTGAGCACCCCCATGCCCTGCTCCACCTCTGCGGGGACACCCCAAAACACAAAATGTTACCCCAAAACTGCCCCGAAACCGACAAACTGCCCCTGTACCCAAAAACATCCATAGAGACCCCAAAAATCCCAAATATCCCCACCCGACACCACCCCGCTGTTCAGGACCCCCAGGCCCTGCTCCACCTCTGCGGGGACACCCCAAAACACAAAATGTTACCCCAAAACCATCCCGATATCCTCGCATTGACAGAAATCCCAAATATCCACAAATATCCGTAAATATCCCCAAATATCCCCACCCGACACCCCCCCGCTGTTCAGGACCCCCATGCCCTGCTCCACCTCTGCGGGGACACTCAAAATCCAGATTAACACCCCAAAACTGCCGCCGCATCCTCATATTGACAGAAATCCCAAATATCCACAAAAATCCATAAATATCCCCAAATATCCCCACCCGGCACGACACTGCTGTTCAGCACCCCCATGCCCTGCTCCACCTCTGCGGGGACACCCCAAAACCGAGATTGTCACCCCAAAACTGCCCTGATATCCCAAAACCCAGCTGGTACCTAAAAACATCCATAGAGACCCCAAAAATCCCCCATAACCACCAGTTGCTCCCAGTACAAACCAGTACAGACCAGTGCGGTAGCTGGAGCAGTCGGCGTAGCCCTCGCGGTACGGGTCGCACCATAAACCCCATACACCCCATAAACCCCATAAACCCCATAAACCCCACATCCCCAGTCCCTCCCAGTCCCTCTCCCAGTCCAAACCAGTCCCTCCCAGTACAAACCAGTCCCTCCCAGTTCATACCAGTGAGGTAGCTGGAGCAGTCGGCGTAGCCCTCACAGTATGGGGCGCACCAAAAACCCCATAAACCCCATAAACCCCATAATCCCCCATAACCCCACACCCCCAGTCCCTCCCAGTCCCTCCCAGTGCTCCCAGTACAAACCAGTTCGTACCAGTGAGGTAGCTGGAGCAGTCGGCGTAGCCCTCGTGGTACGGGGCACACCATAAACCCCATACACCCCATACACCCATAAACCCCATAAACCCCAATCCCAGTACCCCATAAACCCCACATCCCCCAGTCCCTCCCATGACCCCAGTCCCTCCCAGTTGCTCCCAGTACAAACCAGTTCATACCAGTGCGGTAGCTGGAGCAGTCGGCGTAGCCCTCGCGGTACGGGGCGCACCATAAACCCCATAAACCCCATAGACCCCATACACCCCACATCCCCCATGTCCCCCAGTGCTCCCAGTCCCTCCCAGTACAAACCAGTACAAACCAGTTCATACCAGTGCGGTAGCTGGAGCAGTTGGCGTAGCCCTCGTGGTACGGGGCACACCATAAACCCCATACACCCCATACGCCCCAATCCCAATATCCCCAAAACCCCACATCCCCCACATCCCCAGTCCCTCCCAGTCCCTCCCAGTGCTCCCAGTACAAACCAGTACAGACCAGTGCGGTAGCTGGAGCAGTCGGCGTAGCCCTCGCGGTACGGGGCGCACCATAAACCCCATAAACCCCATAAACCCCATAAACCCCATAAACCCCACATCCCCAGTCCCTCCCAGCCCCTCTCCCAGTCCAAACCAGTCCCTCCCAGTACAAACCAGTCCCTCCCAGTTCGTACCAGTGCGGTAGCTGGAGCAGTCGGCGTAGCCCTCGCGGTACGGGGCGCACCATAAACCCCATAAACCCCATACACCCCATAAACCCCACATCCCCAGTGCTCCCAGTCCCTCCCAGTACACACCAGTCCCTCCCAGTTCGTACCAGTGAGGTAGCTGGAGCAGTCGGCGTAGCCCTCGCGGTACGGGTCGCATTTCTCCACCGCCAGGCTGCCGTCGCTGGCCGTGGTGGCGAAGATGGCGGCGCCGTGGCGCACCAGGGCCACGCACACGCCCGTGTCATTGCACGAGGCCGCGCAGTGCAGAGGGGTCCTGGAAAATCCCAAAAATCGGGGATTGCACCCCAAAAGTTGGGGGACCACCCCAAAAGTTGTCCCCATTGTCCCCCCATTGTCCCCACTGTCCCTCACCAGCCGTGGCTGTTGGGGTCCTGTCCCCCCACATCACCCCACTGTCCCCATTGTCCCCCACTGTCCCCCCGTGTCCCCATTGTACCCCATGTCCTCCATGTCCCCATTATGTCCCCATTGTCCTCCCATGTCCCCAGTGTCCCTCACCATCCGTGGCTGTCGGGGTCCTGTCCCCCATGTCCCCCATTGTCCCCTTTGTCCCCACTGTCCCCATTATCCCCATTATCCCCATTATCCCCATTGTCCCCCCATTATCCCCATTGTCCCCATTGTCCCCACTGTCCCCCCCTTAGCCCCATTGTCCCCATTATCCCCATTGTCGCCCCATTCTCCCCATGTCCCCACGGTCCCCATTATCTCCATTATCCCCATTGTCCCCCATTCTCCCCATTGTCCCCATTATCCCCACTGTCCCCCATTAGCCCCATTGTCCCCATTGTCCCCCCATTATCCCCATTATCCCCATTGTCCCCGTTATCCTAAATGTCCCCATTGTCCCCCCATTATCCCCATTGTCCCCATTATCCCCATGTCCCCACTGTCCCCACTGTCCCCATTATCCCCATTGTCCCCCCATTATCCCCACTGTCCCCCCATTATCCCCATGTCCCCACTGTCCCCACTGTCCCCATTATCCCCATGTCCCCATTGTCCCCCCATTATCCCCAATGTCCCCCATTGTCCCCCCATTGTCCCCATGTCCCCATTATCCCCAATGTCCCCCATTGTCCCCCATTATCCCCATGTCCCCATTATCCCCATTATCCCCCATTGTCCCCCCATTGTCCCATGTCCCCACTGTCCCCATCATCCCCATTGTCCCCATGTCCCCATTATCCCCATGTCCCCACTGTCCCATTGTCCCCATTGTCCCCACTGTCCCCATTATCCCCATTATCCCCACTGTCCCCCCATTACCCCCATTGTCCCCAATGTCCCCTTTGTCCCCATTACCCCCATTGTCCCCACTGTCCCCACTGTCCCCATTATCCCCATTGTCCCCAATGTCCCCCATGTCCCCAGTGTCCCCAATTGTCCCCCTGTCCCCATTGTCTCCCTGTCCCCATTGTCCCCCTGTCCCCATTATCCCCATTATCCCCACTGTCCCCATTATCCCCATGTCCCCAGTGTCCCCAATTGTCCCCCTGTCCCCATTGTCTCCCTGTCCCCATTGTCCCCCTGTCCCCATTATCCCCATTATCCCCACTGTCCCCATTATCCCATGTCCCCATTGTCCCCAATGTCCCCCATGTCCCCAGTGTCCCCAATTGTCCCCCTGTCCCTCACCAGCCGTGGCTGTCGGGGGAGTTGACGTTGGCGCCGCTGGCGATCAGGAACTCCACGATGGCGTAGTTGGCGCCGCAGATGGCGTTGTGCAGCGCCGTGATGCCCTCGTCGTTGGGCTGGCTCGGGTCGTTCAGCTGGGGACAGGCCTGTCACCTCACTGACACCCACTGTCCCCGCTGTCACCTCACTGACACCTCACTGACACCTCACTGACACCCACTGTCCCCGCTGTCACCTCACTGACACCTCACTGTCACCTCACTGACACTGGGTGTCCCCACTGTCACCTCACTGACACCCACTGTCCCCGCTGTCACCTCACTGACACTGGGTGTCCCCACTGTCACCTCACTGACACCCACTGTCCCCACTGTCACCTCACTGACACTGGGTGTCCCCACTGTCACCTCACTGACACCCACTGTCCCCACTGTCACCTCACTGACACCTCACTGTCACCTCACTGACACCCACTGTCCCCGCTGTCACCTCACTGACACCCACTGTCCCCGCTGTCACCTCACTGACACCCACTGTCCCCACTGTCACCTCACTGACACCTCACTGACACTGGGTGTCCCCACTGTCCCCACCTGTCACCTCACTGCCACCTCACTGCCACTCGGGTGTCCCCGCTGTCCCCACTGTCACCTCACTGACACCCAGGGGACAGCCCCGAGGACAGCCCCGATGTCCCCACGGTCACCTCACTGACACCCGGGTGTCCCTGCTGTCCCCATCCGTCACCTCACTGACAAACTCTGTCCCCGCTGTCACCTCACTGACACTGGGTGTCCCCACTGTCACCTCACTGTCACCTCACTGCCCCCCGGGTGTCCCCGCTGTCCCCCTGTCCCCGCTGTCACCTCAGCAACCGCCTGCTGCACCACGTCCAGCTCCCATTGCCCCTCCCAGTGTCCCCACTGTTCCCAATGTCCCTGCTGTCCCCCCATTGTCCCCATTGTCACCTCAGCCACCGCCTGCTGCACCACGTCCAGCTCCCATTGACCCACAGTGTCCCCAGTCCCCGGTGTCCCCAATGTCCCCAATGTCCCCATTGTCACCTCAGCCACCGCCTGCTGCACCACGTCCAGCTCCCATTGACCCTCCCCACTGTCCCCAATGTCCCCACTGTCCCCAGTGTCCCCAATGTCCCCACTGTCACCTCAGCCACTGCCTGCTGCACCACGTCCAGCTCCCCGGTCAGGGCCGCGTCCAGCAGCAGCACCAGCGGGTTCAGCCGCACCCGCGCCCCGGGGCGGCGCCGCGGAGAGGAGGGGTCGCGCAGCGCCGAGCGCAGCTCCTGGGATGGGGACAGGGGACATTGGGGACACCAGCCCGGACATTGGGGACATCACCCCGGGACATTGGGGACATCAGCCCGGTCATTGGGGACACCATCCTGGGACACTGGGGACACCACCCCGGACATTGGGGACATCATCCCGGACATGGGGACATCATCCTGGGACACCCTCAGACATTGGGGACATCATCCCGGGACATGGGGACACCACCCCAGGACACTGGGGACATCACCCGGGACATGGGGACACCAGCCCGGACATGGGGACATCACCCCGGGACATTGGGGACATCACCCCGGTCATTGGGGACATCACCCCGGACATGGGGACATCATCCTGGACATTGGGGACATCACCCCGGGACATTGGGGGCATCAGCCCGGGACATGGGGACACCACCCCGGGACATTGGGGACATCACCCTGGGACACCCTCAGACATTGGGGACATCACCCCGGACATTGGGGACATAAGCCCGGGACATGGGGACATCACCCCGGGACAGCCCTGGACCCTGGGGACACAGAGCATTCCAGGGGGACAATGACATCTCAGGGGTCTCCAAGGGACAAGGACCGGGAAGTCTCAAAGTGACAGGGACACTGGGGAGGGGTCTCAGAGTGACAATGACACTGGGGAAGGGTCCCACAGTGACAGGGACACTGGGGAGGGGTGTCAGAGTGACAATGACACTTCGGGAGGGGTCCCACAGTGACAGCGACACCTTGGGGTCTCTGAAGGACAAGGATTGAGGGGGTCTCAGAGGGACAGGGACTGGGGGGGTTCCAGAGGGACAAGGACCGGGGGGTCTCAGAGGGACAGGGACACCTCGGGGGTCTCAGAGGGACAAGGACCAGGACACTGGGGGAGGGTCTCCAAGGGACAGGGACACTTAGAAGGCTCCCACAGTGACAATGACACTTGGGGGGGGGGGGGTCCCAGAGTGACAGGGACACTGAGGATGGTCTCAGAGGGACAGCGACACTGTGTGACACTCGAGGGGGGTGGTCTCACAGTGACAATGACACTGTGGAGGGTCCCACAGTGACACCCCCTGTCCCCACTCACCGGCACCTGCCCCGCTCCCGCTCCCGCGGCCACCGCCGGTGCCACCGGGGCCGAGCCCTCCACGGCCGGAGCAGGAGGAGACGGCGACATCGGCACCGGTACCGGCGCCTCCCCGCCGCCATCCCCCGGCGCCGCCGCCGCCGCCCCGGGCCGGTGCAGCAGGCGCGGGATCAGCTGCCGGTAGTGGCGGGTGCGCGCCGGGGCGGCGGCGGGCCCGGGGCTCTGCTCCATGGAGCCCCGGCGCTTGAGCGGCCGCGGCATCTCCGCCAGCACCCGGGCCACCTCCTGGAACTCGGGCACCCGGCGCGCCTCGGGCGGCAGCAGCGGCTGCAGCCGCGTCGGGCTCAGCGGCCGCGCCGGGGCCGCCTCGGGGGGACCCTCCGGGGGTCCCTCGGGGGGAATCTCGGGGGGAGCCTCGGGGTCCGAGCAGCGCAGGAGCCGCTCCAGCTCCGCCTCGGGCTCCGGAGGCTCCGGGGGCGCGGGGCGGGGGGCGGCTGCGGAGGGGAAATGGAGAGTGAGGAGGGGGAGACCCCAAAATTGGGGAGGGGGCGCGGGGCGGCTGCGGAGGGGAAAGGGGGAAAGTTCGGAATTGGGGAGGGGGCGCGGGGCGGGGGGGAGCTGCGGAGGGGAAAGGGGGGGTGAGAGGGGACCCGAAATTGGGGAGGGGGCGCGGGGCGGGGGGCGGCTGCGGAGGGGAAATGGGGGGGTGAGAGGGGACCTGGAATTGGGGAGGGGGCGCGGGGCGGGGGGCGGCTGCGGAGGGAAAGGGGAAAGCTCGGAACTGGGGAGGGGGCGCGGGGCGGGCGGGGTGGCTGTGGAGGGGAAAGGGGGAAAGTTCGGAATTGGGGAGGGGGCGCGTGGCGGCTGCAGAGGGGAAATGGGGGTGAGACCCCGAAATTGGGGAGGGGAAATGGGGGGTGAGGAGGGAGACCCGAAATTGGGGAGGGAGAAATGAGTGAGGGGGGCACGGAATTGGGGAGGGGGCGCGGGGCGGGGGGCGGCTGCGGAGGGGAAAGGGGGGTGAGAGGGGACCCGGAATTGGGGAGGGGGCGCGGGGCGGCTGCGGAGGGAAATGGGGAATGTTCGGAATTGGGGAGGGGGCGAGGGGCGGCTGCGGAGGGGAAATGGGGGAAGCTCGGAATTGGGGAGGGGGCGCGGGGCGGCTGTGGAGGGGAAATGGAGAGTGAGGAGGGGGCGACCCCAAAACTGGGGAGGGGGCGCGGGGCGGGGGGCGGCTGCGGAGGGAAAATGGGGGATGAGAGGGGACCCGGAATTGGGGAGGGGGCGCGGGGCGGCTGCGGAGGGGAAATGGGGGTGAGACCCCGAAATTGGGGAGGGGAAAGGGGGTGAGGAGGGAGACCCGAAATCGGGGAGGGGGAAATGAGTGAGGGGGAAACTCTGAATTGGGGAGGGGGCGCGGGGCGGGGGGCAGCTGGGGAAGGGAAAGGAGTGAGAGCCCGAAATTGGGGAGGGGGAAATGGGGGTGAGGGGGAGAGCAGGGAATTGGGGAGGGGGAGACCCCAAAATTGGGGAGGGGGAAAAGGGGAATAAGGGGGGCACAGAACTGGGGAGGGGGGAAAGGAGGAAAAGCTCGGAATTGGGGAGGGGGAAAGGAGAGTGTGGGGGGGGCACAAAATTGGGGAGGGAAGGGCAAAATCCCCACGGACCCCTCCCCAAATTGGGTGGGGAAGGGCAGAATCCCCTTTTTACCCCCAAAATCCCCTTTATACCCCAAAATCCCCATTTTACCCCCCGAAATCCCCACTTTACACCCCAAACTCCCCCAAAATCCCAATTTTACTGCCCAAAATCCCATTTTAACCCCCCAAAATCCCATTTTTACCCCCAAATCCCCTTTTTACCCCCCCAATCCCCTTTATACCTGCAAAATCCCATTTTAGCCCCAGATCCCCGTTTTAGCCCCCAAACTTCCCCTAAATCCCACAAAATCCCCTTTTTACCCCCCAAAATCCCCATTTTACCCCCCGAAATACCCTTTTTACACTCCAAACTCCCCCAAAATCCCAATTTTACTGCCCAAAATCCCATTTTAACCCCCAAAATCCCATTTTTTACCCCCCTGAGACCCCTCAAAATCCCCCTTTTACCCCCCAAACTCCCCCTAAATCCCAGAAAGTCCCCATTTTACCCCCCCAAACCCCATTTTTGCCCCCCAAAATCCCCACTTTACCCCCCCAAACCCCCCAAAATCCCCTTTTTACCCCTCAAATCACCCTTTAACCTCCCTGAGACGCCCAAAACCCCCATAAAATCCCACAAAGTCGCCATTTGCCCCCCAAAATCCCCTTTTTGCCCCCCAAACTCCCCCTAAATTCAACAAAATCCCCATTTTCCCCCCCAACCCCTCTCACCTTCCCCTCCCGCCATTCCCGCCGGGGCCGGGGGCAGCGCCAGGGGCAGCTTTTGGGGCGACCCCCGCGATGCTGATGATGATGATGGTGACGATGATGATGATGATGATGATGGGGTCCCCCCGAAGAGCGGGATCCCCCTGGGCCCGCCGTGCTCCCAGAACGCGTTCTGCAGCCGGAAGATCACCGACAGCGGCAGCGCTTTGTGCCGCGGGGGTCTCCCCGGCGGGTTGGGGGGCACCGGGATGCGCGACACCGGCTGCGGGCCGGGGGGCGCGGCCGGGCCCGGCTGCCAGCCCCGGGGCAGGGTGCGGGCACCGGGCGGGCACCGGAACGGCGGCAGCGGCGACAGCGACGGCGGCGGCGGCGCCGTCCCGGGCCCGCCCGGCTCCGGCCGCCGCTCCAGCGGGGACACCTTGTAATTGCGCGGCAGGGTGGCGCTGTGCGAGGCGAACGGGCCGTCCTGGAAAGGGTTAAAAATGGGTTTAAAATGGGTTAAAATGGGTTAAAAATGGGTTAGAAATGGGTTAAAATGGGTTAAAAATGGGTTAAAATGGGTTAAAAATGGGCTTAAGATGTTCCAGGGGGGACACCTTGTAATTGCGCGGCAGGGTGGCGCTGTGCGAGGCGAACGGGCCGTCCTGGAAAGGTTAAAAGGGTTAGAAATGGGTTGGAAATGGGTTAGAAATGGGTTAAAAATGGGTGTTTAAAGGGTTAAAATTGGGTTAAAAATGGGCTTAAGATGTTCCAGCGGGGACACCTTGTAATTGCGCCGCAAGGTGGCGCTGTGCGAGGCGAACGGGCCGTCCTGGAAAGGGTTAAATGGGTTAGAAATGGGTTAAAAATGGGTTAAAAATGGGTTAGAAATGGGTTTAAAATGGGTTTTAAAAGAGTTAAAAATCGGTTTAAAATAGGGTTAAAAATGGGGTTTAAAAATGGTTAAAAATGGGTTTTAAAAGGGTTAAAATTACTTAAAAGGGTTAGAAATGGGTTTTTAAATAGGGTTTTAAATGGGTTTTAAAAGGGTTAAAAATGGGGTTTTAAAATGGTTAAGAATGAGTTTGGAAAGGGTTAAGAATGGGTTAAAAAAGGGTTAAAAAATGGGTGTTAGAAGGGTTAAAAACGTGTTTTAAAAGGATCAAAAAGGATTAAAAACGGGTTTTAAAAAGGTTAAAAAATGGGTTTTAGAAGGGTGAAAATGGGTTTTAGAAGGGTTAAAAATGGGTTAAAAATTGGGTTAAAAAGGGGGTTTTAATAGGGAGTTTAAAGGGTTAAAAGGTTTTTTTTTTGGGGGGGATTTTAGGGTTTGGCCCCCCCAAATCCGGGCTCACCTTGCCGGAGTCCAGGCTGGATTCCCTCCAGAGCCCCAGCGAGGGCCGGGCCGGGGGCTCGGGGGTCCCTGGGGGGGACACGGGAGGGCATTGAGGGTGGGGGGGGCGCTTGGGAGACCCCTCCCCAAAAGGTTTGAGCCCAAAAAAGACCCAGAGTTCCCCCCTGAAAAAAATCCTAAATTTCCTCTTCAAACTAAAGAACCCCCTCCCCATCCTAAACCCCCCCCAAAAAAAGCCCAAATCACCCCCAAAAAAAAAGCCCTAAAGCCCCTCAAAAACCCCATAAACTCCATCAGGTGCCACCCCCTGATGTCCCCAAATGTCCCCCAGTGTCCCCAAACTCCCCCAAATCCCCTCCTCACCCCCAAGACCCCCCAAAAAAGCCCCAAACTCCCCCAAAATCCCCTGCAAACCCCCATAAACCCCACCAGGTGCCACCCCCCGGTGTCCCCCGGTGTCCCCCGGTGTCCCCACTGTCCCCAGCCCCCTCTCACGCTCGTAGCCCCCCGGTTTTTTCTCGTAGGCCACGTCCAGGTCGGACTCGTTCCAGCTCCGGTGCGGGCGCCGCTTGAGGCCCAGGTCATCTGGGGGGACACGGGACAGGCTTGGGGACATGGGGACACAGGGACAGTGATGGGGATAGGGATGGGAGACGGGGACAGGGTTGGGGACAATGATGGGGACACGGGGACAGGGTTGGGACAGGGTTGGGGACACCCCAGAGACCGGGGTGGGACACGGGGACAGGGTTGGGGACAGGGATGGGGACAGGGATGGGGACACGGGGACAGCAATGGGGACATGGGGACAGGGATGGGGACACGGGGACAGTGATGGGGACAGGGTTGGGGACATGGGGACAGGGTTGGGGACAGGGTTGGGGACACGGGGACAGGGATGGGGACACGGGGACAGGGTTGGGGACATGGGGACAGGGTTGGGGACACGGGGACAGTGATGGGGACATGGGGACAGTGATGGGGACACGGGGACAGGGACACCCCCAGAGGGGTTGGGGACACGGGGACAGCGTTGGGGACACAGGGACAGAGTTGGGGACAGTGATGGGGACACGGGGACAGTGAAGGGGACAGTGATGGGGACAAGGGTGGGGACAGTCCAGGAGGGTTTGGGGACATCTTGGGTGGCCCGAACCACTCCAGCACACGCCAGCCCCTCTCCCTTCTCCCGTGTCCCCATCTTGTCCCCTTGCTGTCCCTTCGATGTCCCCTCTCTTTCCCCCCTATGTCTCCCCCTTGTCCCCGTCTTTGTCCCCTCCTTATCCCCCCTCATGTCCCCTCACTGTCCCCCCCTTGTCCCCTCACTGTCCCCCACTTATGCCCCACTTGTCCCCCCTTATCTCCTCCATGTCCCCACTATGTCCCCCTCCTTATCTCCCCCTTATCTCCTCCATGTCCCCCCCTTATCTTCCCTCTGTTCCCCCTCTTATCCCTCCTTGTCCCCCCTCTGTCCCCCCCTCGTCCCCCCATGCCCGCCCATTTATCCCCCCTTATGTCCCCCGTGTGCCACTCAGTGTCCCCCCATATCCCCCCCTTATCTCCCCCTTATCCCTCCCTTCCCCTCTATGTCCCCCCCAATTCCCCCCCATATCCCCCCTTATCCCCCTCCATGTCCCCCCCTTATCTCCCCCATTACCCCCACCTTACCCCCCATTGTCACCCCTCTGTCCCCCCATGTCCCCCCCCTTACCTCCCCCTTATCTCCCCCATGTCACCCCTTATCTTGCACTTATCTTCCCCTTATCCCCCACATATCTCCCCCTTATCTCCCCCTTATCCCCCCCTTATCTCCCCATATCCCTCCCTTACCCCCCCATTATCTCCCCCTTATCTCCCCCCTTATCTCCCCCTTATCCCCCCATATCTCCCCCCTTATCTCCCCTTATCTCCCCCATATCCCCCCATTATCTCCCCCTTATCTCCCCCATATCTCCCCCATATCCCCCCCTTATCCCCCCTTATCTCCCCCCTTATCTCACCCTGTGTCCGGAACGTTCCGGGGGCGCTCAGGGACGGGTACAGCGCCTGCACCTCGTACGGGGGGGGGTTCGGGGGTCTCTCAGCCCCGAACGCCCCCCCCGGGGACCCCCCGAGCCCCCCGAGCAGCTCCAGGGGCCGCAGGAGGGGGGGGGGCCGTGGGGAGGGGGCTCTGCCGCCCCCCGGGCTGGGCACCGCCAGCACCTTGGGCCGGGGGGAGGGGGCTCGCTCCAGCTCCGCCCCTCCCCCCCCCGCCGCCAGGAAATGGGGCTGGGGTCGCCCCAGAGGGTCCCCGAGACCCCCCCCCAATTCCAGGGCGTCCCCCAGGAGGCTGCGGCGGCTGGAGCGGCTCCGGCCGGGGCTGCTCTGCTCCTGGCAACGAAGGGGTTAAAGGGGTCGGCGATTTGGGGGTTTAGCAGGGGAGACCCCTCCTCAAAATCCCCAAAAAAATCCCCAAAAAAATCCCCCAAAAATCCCCAAAAAATCCCAAAAAATCCCCAAAAAATCCCCCAAAAAATCCCCCAAAAATGCCAAAAAAATCCCCAAAAAATCCCCCAAATATCCCCAAAATACCCAAAAAAATCCCCAAAAAATCCCAAAAAATATTCCCCCAAAAATTCCCAAAAAATTCCCAAAAAACTCCCCAAAAATATCCCCAAAAATCCCCAAAAAATCCCAAAAAATAAAAAAAAAACCCCCCCAAAAACCCCAAAAATCCAAAAAAAAAATCCCCCAAAAAATAAAAAAAATCCCAAAAAATTCCCCAAAAATTCCAAAAAAATCCCCCAAAATCCCAAAAAAACCCCAAAAAATCCCGCCAAAATTCCCCAAAAATATCCCCAAAAAATCCCAAAAAAATCCCCCCAAAATCCCCAAAAATCCAAAAAAGTCCCCCAAAAAATAATAAAAAAATCCCCAAAAAAATCCCCAAAATATCCCCCAAAAATCCCAAAAATTCTCACTTTGTGGGGGGGTCCGGGCCCGTCCGTCCAGAGGGACTCGAGCTGGCGGGAGAGCTCGTCCACCTTGGCCACGGCCGTGTCCAGCTCCACCTGCTTCAGGTCCATGTGCTGCATGGCCAGGGCTGGGTTTGGGGCGAGAAAAGGGGATTTAGGAACAGGGATTTGGGGTGAGAAAAAGGGATTTAGGAACACGGATTTGGGGTGAGGATAAAGGATTTGGGGTGGGAGATAAAGGATTCGTTCATGGCTGTGTCCAGCTCCACCTGCTTCAGGTCCATGTGCTGCATGGCCAGGGCTGGAAAAGGGGATTTAGGAACATGGATAAGGGTTTGGGGTGAGAAAAAGGGATTTAGGAACACGGATTTGGGGTGAGGATAAAGGATTTGGGGTCATGGATTTGGGGTTAGGATAATGGATTTGGGGTGAGGATAAAGGGTTTGGCCACGGCCGTGTCCAGCTCCACCTGCTTCAGGTCCATGTGCTGCATGGCCAGGGCTGGGTTTGGGGCGAGAAAAGGGGATTTAGGAACATGGATAAGGATTTGGGGTGAGAAAAAAGGATTTAGGAACATGGATTTGGGGTGAGGATAAAGGAATTGGGGTGGGAGATAAAGGATTTGTTCACGGCCGTGTCCAGCTCCACCTGCTTCAGGTCCATGTGCTGCATGGCCAGCGCTGGAAAAAGGGATTTAGGAACATGGATTTGGGGCGAGAAAAGGGGATTTAGGAACATGGATAAGGGTTTGGGGTCAGGGGTTTGGGGTCATGGATTTGGGTTTGGGGTGAGGATAAAGGATTTGGGGTGGGGGATAAAGGATTTGTTCATGGCCGTGTCCAGCTCCACCTGCTTCAGGTCCATGTGCTGCATGGCCAGGGCTGGGTTTGGGGTGAGAAAAGGGGATTTAGGAACACGGATTTGGGGTGAGAAAAGGGGATTTAGGAACACGGATTTGGGGTGAGGATAAAGGATTTGGGGTCATGGATTTGGGATAGGGGGTGAAGGATTCATCCACAGCCGTGTCCAGCTCCACCTGCTTCAGGTCCATGTGCTGCATGGCCAGGGCTGGAAAAGGGGATTTAGGAACACGGATTTGGGGTGAGAAAAGGGGATTTAGGAACATGGATCTGGGTGAGAAAAAGGGATTTAGGGTGAGGATAAAGGATTTGGGGTGGGGGGTAAAGGATTTGTTCACGGCCGTGTCCAGCTCCACCTGCTTCAGGTCCATGTGCTGCATGCCAGCGCTGGAAAGGGGATTAAGGAACATGGATAAGGTTTGGGATGAGAAAAAGGATTTAGGAACACGGATTTGGGGTGAGGATAAAGGATTTGGGGTCATGGATTTGGGGTCATGGATTTGGGGTGGGATAAAGGATTTGTCCACTTTGGCCACGGCCGTGTCCAGCTCCACCTGCTTCAGGTCCATGTGCTGCATGGCCAGCGCTGAGAAAAGGGGATTTAGGAACACGGATTTGGGGTGAGAAAAGGGGATTTAGGAACACGGATTTGGGGTGAGAAAAGGGGATTTAGGAACACGGATTTGGGGTGAGAAAAGGGGATTTAGGAACACGGATTTGGGGTGAGAAAAGGGGATTTAGGAACACGGATTTGGGGTGAGGATAAAGGATTTGGGGTCACGGATTTGGGGTGGGGGGACAGATTTGGGGTGGGGGATAAAGCATTTAGGGTGGGGGCACACCCAGATTTCAGGGACACACACAGATTTGGGGTGGGGTCCCCCAGGATTTTGGGGTCAGGTCCCCCCACTGGATTTAGGGTGAGGGTCCCCTTGGATTTAGGGTGGGGGGCACACAGATTTGGGGTGAGGGATGAAAGATTTGGGGTGAAGGATAAAGGATTTAGGGTGAGGGGCACTCCCAGATTTCGGGTCGGGGTCCCTCTGGATTTTGGGGTCCCCCCGGATTTGGGGTCCCCCAGATTTTGGGTTTCCCCCCGGATTTAGGGTCGGGGTCCCCCCGGATTTGGGGTCCCCCAGATTTTGGGTTTCCCCCCGGATTTAGGGTCGGGGTCCCCCCGGATTTATGGGTAGGGGTCATCCCCGATTTGGTTGGGGGGTGCCCCAGGATTCGGGGACACCACCAGATTTGGGTGGTGGTCTCCCCCCAGATTTGGGTTTCCCCCAGATTTAGGGTCGGGTCCCCCAGATTTCGGGTTTCCCCCCGGATTTAGGGTCGGGTCCCCCCGGATTTGGGGTCCCCCAGATTTTGGGTTTCCCCCGGATTTAGGGTCGGGGTCCCCCCGGATTTGGGTGTTCCCCCTAGATTTAGGGTTTCCCCCCTGGATTTAGGGTGGGGTCACCCCCGCTTTGGGTCCCAGATTTGGGTTTCCCCCCTGGATTTGGGGTCGGGGCCCCCCCTCTTTGGGGTCCCCCAGATTTTGGGTTTCCCCCGGATTTAGGGTCGGGTCCCCCCGGATTTTGGGGTCCCCCATGAATTTTGGGTTCCCCCCGGATTTAAGGTCGGGGTCCCCCGGATTTTGGTGGCTCCCCAGATTTTGGGTTGGGTCCCCCGGATTTAGGTCAGGGCCCCGTTTGTGGGGTCCCCCAGATTTTGGGTTTCCCCCCGGATTTAGGGTCGGGGTCCCCCTGGCTTTGGGGTCCCCCAGATTTTGGGTTTCCCCCCGGATTTAGGGTCGGGGTCCCCCCGGCTTTGGGGTCCCCTCACTCACACTGGAAGGTGAGGTCCAGCAGGTCCTGGGCGCTGCGCAGGCGCTCGCTCGCCATCCTGGGGGGACAGCGGGGTTTGGGGCTTTGGGGGCTTTTTGGGGGGTCTGGGGGTTTGGGGACACCTGGGGACATTTTGGGGACACCTGGGGACATTTTGGGGACACCTGGGGACATTTTGGGACATTGTAGGGACATTTTGGGCCATTTTGGGGAAATTTTGGGGCCCTTTGGGGACATTGTGGGGACATTTTGGGGACATTTTGGGGACTTTCGGGGACATTTTTGGGGACATTTGGGGACACCTTTGGGGACATTTTGGGGCCCGTTTTGGGGACCCTCCGGGGACATTTTGGGCCTTTGGGGACATTTTGGGGACTTTTTGGGACATTTTGATTTTGGTTCGGGACACTTGGGGACATTTTTGGAAACATTTTGGTGCCCCTTTGGGGACATTTCAGGGTCCCTTTGGGGACGTTTTGTGGACATTTTTGGGGACAATTTTGGGGACCTTTTGGGGACATTTTGGGGACATTTTTGGGGACATTTTGGGGACCCTCCGGGGACATTTTTGGGAACATTTTTGGGGCCCCTTTGGGGACATTTTGGGGCCATTTTGGGGACCCTCCAGGGACATTTTTGGGGACGTTTTGGGGCCCCTTTGGGGACATTTTTGGGGACCCTTTGTGGACATTTTGGGGACCCTCCGGGGACATTTTTGGGGATATTTTGGGGCCCCTTTGGGGCCATTTTGGGGACGTTTTTGGGGACATTTTGGGGAAATTTTGGGGAAATTTTTGGGGACACTTTGGGGACATTTTTGGAAACATTTTGGTGCCCCTTTGGGGACATTTTTGGGGACATTTTGGGGATATTTTTGGGGACCCTTTGGACATTTTGGGACATTTGGGGACCTTTTTGGGGACATTTTGGGGATATTTTTGGGGACCCTCCGGGGACATTTTGGGGACGTTTTGGGGCCATTTTGGGGACATTTGGGTCCTTTGGGGACATTTTGGGACATTTTTGGGGACATTTTGGGGCCCTTTGGGAACATTTTTGGGGACCCTTTGTGGGACATTTTGGGTATTTGGACCCTCTTGGGGACATTTTTGGGGAATTTTGGGGCCCCTTTGGGAACATTTTGGATTGGGACCCCTGGGACATTTTGGGGACCCTCCGGGGACATTTTGGGGAATTTTGGGGCCCCTTTGGGGACGTTTTTGGGACATTTGGGGAAATTTTGGGGACATTTTAGGGACCCTTTCTGGGCATTTTGAGGATATTTTTGGGGACATTTTGGGGCCCTTTGGGGACATTTTGGGGTTATTTTTGGGGACATTTTGTGAACATTTTTGGGAACATTTTGGGGCCCCTTTGGGGAAATTTTGGGGATATTTTTGGGACCCCTTTGGGGACATTTTTGGGGACCCTTTGTGACATTTTGGGGACCCTCCGGGGACATTTTTGGGGATATTTTGGGGATCCTTTGGGGCCATTTTAGGGACGTTTTTGGGGACATTTTGGGGAAATTTTGGGGACGTTTTTGGGGACATTTCTGGGCCATTTTGGGGCCCCTTTGGGGCCATTTTGGGGATCCTGGGAACGCCGCGGGCGGGGCGTGCCCGGACCCGCCGGGGCTCGCAGAGCACAACAGCAATTGCCGTAATTACCGTAATTAGCGCTAATTAACCCGGGGGGGGCGGCCACGCCCACACCCCCCCCCGGGGCGGGGCCCAACAGGGGGCACCCCAGAAACGGGGGGGGGGGACCCCCGAATTTGGGGGTTTTTTAGGGGTTTTATTGGGATTTTTCGGGGAATTTTTAGGATTTTTTGGGGGTTTTTTTAGGGATTTTTGGGGATTATTTTGGGGTATTTTTTGTTTGTTTTATTTTATTTTATTTTGGGGGGATTTTTCAAATCTTTGGGGGATTTTTTTGGAATTTTGGGGTGTTTTGGAGATTTTTAGGATTTTTTGAGGGATTTTTAGAGGGATTTTTAAAGATTTTTTTGAGGATTTTTTTTCTGGGGTTTTGTATTTTACTTTTGAGGGGTCTGGGGAATTATTAAAAATCTGGGGGGGATTGGGATTTTTTTGAATTTTGGGGATTTTTTGGGGCATTTTTTGAGATTTTTTGAGGATTTTTAAAAGTTATTATTATTTAGGGAGATTAGGGTTTTTTTTGGATTTTTTGGGGTTTTTTTGCGAATTTTTCAGGGATTTTTGCAGAGTTTTTTTGAGGATTTTTTGGGGGGCTTTTTTGGGATTTTTTGAGGATTTTTAAAAAATTTTGGAGAGTTTTTGGGGGGATTTTCTTGAGATTCCTTTGATTTTTTTGGGGGGGGAGATTTCTTTGGTTTGTTATTTTGGGGGGATTTTGGAATTTTTAGGGATTTTCGGAGGGATTTTTGGGGGGATTTTTGGAGGATTTTTTAAGGATTTTTTTTGTGGATTCTTGGAGGAATTTTTGGGATTTTTTTGAGGACTTTTTGAGGACTTTTTGAGGGTGTTTGGGGGGATTTTTTGGGGCTTTTTGGAGGGTTTTTGGGATTTCCTGGGAAGGACAAGCAGGATTTTTTTGGGGAGGGGTCCGAGGGTTGGATTTGGGGCTCTGGGGGGGTTTCAGGGACCCCGGCCCTGAATTGGGGACACACCCAGGGGTGTCACCCCCGGCACCCCAAAATCCCACCCAGGACCCCCAAAATCCCACCCAGGGATTCGGGACCCCCAGATCCCACCCAGGGGTGTCACCCCCACCCTCGGCACCCCAAATTTGAGCCGGGGGGGGTCCGGATTCACCCCAAATTTGAGTCGAGGGGTTCAGCACCCCAAAATCCCACCCGGGGGTCCCAAATGTGCTCCTCAAACTCCCCCAAGACCCCCAAAATCCCACCCGGGGTTCGGGACCTACCCCCGGCACCCCAAATTTGAATTTCGGGGGTTCGGGACCCCAAAATCCCACCCAGGGGTCCTGGACACACTCCAAGCACCCCAAATTTGAATTTCGGGGGTTCGGGACCCCAAAATCCCACCCAGGGATTCGGGACCCACCCCCAGCACCCCAAATTTGAATTTCGGGGGTTCGGGACCCCAAAATCCCACCCAGGGGTTCGGGACCCACCCCGGCACCCCAAATTTGAGTCGGGGGGTTCGGGACCCCAAAATCCCACCCAGGGGTCCCGGACACACTCCAAGCACCCCAAATTTGAATTTCGGGGGATTCGGGACCCCAAAATCCCACCCAGGGGTCCCGGACACACTCCAAGCACCCCAAATTTGAGTTTGGGGGGTCCCGACCCACCCCGGGACCCCAAAATCCCACCCAGGGGTTTCGGACCCTCTGCCCGCACCCCAAATTTGAGTCGGGGGGTTCGGGACCCTCCCCTGGCATCCCCAAAATCCCACCCAGGGGTCCTGGACACACCCCCGGCACCCCAAATTTGAATTTCGGGGGATTCGGGACCCCAAAATCCCACCCAGGGGTCCTGGACACACTCCAAGCACCCCAAATTTGAGTTGGGGGCTTCGGGACCCCAAAATCCCACCCAGGGGTCCTGGACACACTCCAAGCACCCCAAATTTGAGTTTGGGGGGGTCCCGACCCACCCCAGGACCCCCAAAATCCCACCCAGGGGTTTCGGACCCTCTGCCCGCACCCCAAATTTGAGTCGGGGGGTTCGGGACCCTCCCCAGGACCCCCCAAAATCCCACCCGGGGGTTCGGGACCCTCCCCAGGACCCCCAAAATCCCACCCGGGGGTTTCGGGACCCACTCCAGGACCCCCAAAATCCCACCCGGGGGTTTCGGGACCCTCCCCAGGACCCCCAAATCCCACCCGGGGGTTCGGGACCCTCCCCAAGACCCCCAAATCCCACCCGGGGGTCTCTCCTGGGGGTCGGTACGCGAGGGGCGGGGTCCCGGTGGGAACGGGAGGGGTCCCGGTGGGTTCTAGTGAGTACCTGGGAGTTACCGGAGGGTCCCGAGGAGTAACGGAGGGGTCTTGGAGGGTACCGGAGGGGTCCCGGTGAGTACGGGAGGGGTCCCGGTGGGTCCCGGTTGATACCGGAGGGGTCCCGGTGGGAACGGGAGGGGTCCTGGAGGGTCCCGGTGAGTACCGGAGGGTCCCGGTGGGTACCTGGGCGTTACCGGAGGGGTCTCAGAGGGGTCCCGGTGAGTACCGGAGGGTCCCGGTAAGTACGGCAGGGGTACCGGAGGGTGCCGGTGGGTACCTGGGCGTTACCGGAGGGGTCCCGGTGAGTCCCGGTAAATACCGGTGGGTCCGGTGGGTACCTGGGCGTTACCGGAGGGTCCCGGTGAGTCCCGGTAAATACCGGTGGGTCCCGGTGGGTACCTGGGCGTTACCGGAGGGTCCCGGTCGGTACCGGAGGGGTCCCGTTGGGTACCTGGGCGTTACCGGAGGGTCCTGTTGGGTACCTGGGCGTTACCGGAGGGTCCCGGTAAATACCGGAGGGTCCCGTTGGGTACCTGGGCGTTACCGGAGGGTCCCGTTCAGTACCTGGGCGTTACCGGAGGGGTCCCGGTAAATACCGGAGGGTCCCGTTGGGTACCTGGGCGTTACCGGAGGGTCCCGGTGGGTACCTGGGCGTTACCGGAGGGGTCCCGGTGAGTACCGGAGGGTCCCGGTGGGTACCTGGGCGTTACCGGAGGGTCCTGGTCGGTACCTGGTCGGTACCGGGGGGGTCCCGGTGCTGCTGGCGCGTCCCCGCGGCCGCTCCGCCCAATTCCAGAGCGCTGGGTCACGCGGGGGAGGCGCGGGGGGAGCCGCGCCCGCGCCCCGGGGCACCGGGGGTGGGGGCGGGACCGGGAACGGATCCCGAAAACGGGGAGGGGAACCCCAAAAACGGGGAACGGATCCCAAAAACGGGGAACGGACCCCAAAAACGGGGAGAACGTACCCCAAAAACCGGGGGGGATCCCAAAAACCGGGGGGGATCCCAAAACCGGGGGAACGGATCCCAAAAACGGGGGGATCCCAAAAACCGGGGGGGAATCCCAAAAACGGGGAGGGGGAACCAAAAACGGGGAGAACGTACCCCAAAAACGGGGAGGGGGAACGGGAACCAAAAACGGGGAGGGGGTCTCAAAACCGGGGGGAACGGACCCCAAAAACGGGGGGAGGAACCTAAAACCGGGAAAAGCGGGGAACGGACCCCAAAACCGGGGGGGGATCCCGAAAACAGAGGGGTTCTCACGGGGGGGGGGCGGGACCGGGGAACGGGTCCCGAAAACGGGGAGGGGGACCCCGAAAACGGGGGGAGTCCCCAAAACCGGAGGGAAGGGATCGCAAAAATGGGGAGGGGATCCCAAAATCGGAGGGGGGGGGATCCCAAACCTGGGAGGGGCGGAAATCCCAAAAACGGGGGAAGGAATCCCAAAAACAGAGGGGTTCCCACGGGGGGGGGGGGGCGGGTACCGGGGAACGGCTCCTAAAAACAGAGGGGGGGTCTCAAAACGGGGAGGAGGATCCCAAAACCGGGGGGGGAACCCCCAAAAACGGGGAGAGAACCCACAAACGGTGGGGCGAGGATCCGAAAATAGGGGGGGAACCCAAAAACAATGGGGTTCCCACGAGGGGGGGGGAGGGGGCGGGTCCCGGGAACGGACCCCAAAACCGGGGAGGGGGAACCAAAAGCGGGGGGGGGGGCCCCAAAAACGGGGGGGGGGAATCAAAAAACATGGGGAGGGGGGTCCCAAAATCAGGGAGGGTCCCAAAAGCGGGGAGGGGTCCCAGGACCGGGGGGGGGGTCCCAAAACTGGGAGGGGTCTCAAACCCGGGGAGGGGACTCAAAACAGGGGAGGGACCCCAAACTGGGGGGGATCCCAAAACCAGAGAGGTTCCCACGGGGGGGGGGACCCCAAAACTGTGGGTTTCCCACGGGAGGAGGGGGGGGGCGGGTCCGGGAGCCCGGATCCCAAAACCGGGAGTTTCCCACGGTGGGGGGGGGCGGATCCCACGGGAACGGTTCGGGTCCCTCGAGGGGTCTCTGTCCCCAAGGGGGTCTCTGTCCCCAAAGGGGGGAGTCTCTGTCCCTAAGGGGGGGATCTCAGTTCCCACCGTGGGGGTCCCCGCACCCCAATTTCCCCCCCCCCCAACCCCCGGTACCTGTAGCGCCGCTCCTCCCCAGCCACGCCCCCGCCCGTCCCGTCCCGGTGCACGCCGGGAGCCCGGCCCAGCCCGGATCTGCCCCCCCCACCCTCGCCCCGCCCCCTCCGGTACCCCCCGACCCCCCCCGGACCGTCCCGGTGCCCCCCCCGCGCCCTCCGGGCCGGGGTCGTTCCGGGGGTCGCTGTACCTTTAAATGCCGCCGGGGCTGCCCGGCACAGGCCACGCCCATGACCATTTATGGTTAAAAGGGGCGCGGTTTGTGGGAGCCGCGCCTCTGTAGCCCCGCCCAGGACTGTACCAAGTGCGCGGCGGGACGGGGGGGGCGGAGCCAGGCGGGCACGAGGCGGCGGCATGGAGGGTGAGGGGGGGATCGGGGGGACACTGGGGGGGCTTTGGGGCACTGGGGGGGGCTTTGGGGACAGTGGGGACACGGAGGGGACATTGGGGGTGATGGGGAAGCGGGGATGCGGCGGGAGATTGGGGACATGGGGAGGACGGGGATGCGCAGGGGACACGTGGGGACATTGGGGAGGGACATTGGAGGGGCTTTGTGGACATTGGTGGGGCTTTGGGGACACGGAGGGGACATTGGGAGTGATGGGGACGCGGAGATTGGCGGGAGATTGGGGACATTGGGGGGTTTTGGGGACATTGGGGACATGGGGGGGCATTGGGGACATGGGGGGGACTTTGGGGACACATTGGGGACGTGGAGGGGGCTTTGGGGAAGGTCTGGGGGATATGGGGATGGGGGACATGGGAAGTATGGAGGGAATTGGGGGATGGGGGACATGGGGGACATTGGGGAATTGGGGGGACAGGGGGAGGGGACATGGGACATGGGGGACTGGGGGGACAGGGACAGGGACAGGGAAGGATGGGGACATGGGTGGGGTGGGGGACATGGGGGACAGGGGACATTGGGACATTGGGAATGGGGGCCAGGGGGACCTGGGAATTGGGGTCAGGCACCTCATGGTGACAGGTCCTGTCCCCATGGTGACAGCCCCCCCCGGCCGGTTCCGGTGTCCCCCCGAGTTCGAGGCCGTGTCCGGGGGGGTCCCCATGGGGGGTCCCCAAACGGAGCTGTGGCTGATCCGGGCCCCGATGGACTTCTGTCCCCAAAGGTGACACTGGGATAGGGGACACGGGGGGTGACAGTGACACTGAGGGGTGACAATGACACTGAGGGTCCCCAAACGGAGCTGTGACTGATCCGGGCACCCATGGACTTCTGTCCCCCAAGGTGACAATGACAGTGGGGGGGACACGGGGGGTGACAGTGACACTGGGGAGGTGACAGTGACACTGGGATGGGGGTGACAGTGACACTGAGGGTCCCCAAACGGAGCTGTGACTGATCCGGGCCCCGATGGACTTCTGTCCCCAAAGGTGACACTGGGATAGGGGACACGGGGGGTGACAGTGACACTGGGATGGGGGTGACAGTGACTCTGAGGGGTGACAGTGACACTGGAGGTGACAATGAGACTGAGGGTCCCCAAACGGAGCTGTGGCTGATCTGGGCACCCATGGACTTCTGTCCCCAAAGGTGACAATGACAGTGAGGGGGACACGGGGGGTGAGTGACATGGGGTGACAGTGACAATGGGATGAGGGTGACAGTGACACTGGGGGGGACACGGGACACTGGTCACCCCATGTACAGTGACACAGTGACATATGTGGGGTGACAGTGACTCGTGGGGGTGACAGTGACACTGGAGGTGACAAATGACAATGGGGGTCCCAGACGGAGCTGTGACTGATCCGGGCCGCGATGGACTTCTGTCCCCAAAGGTGGCACTGGGGGGGACACGGTGACATTGGGATGGGAGTGACAATGACAGTGATGGGGTGACAATGCCAATGGGGGTGTCCCTTTGTCACTGTCACCAATGCCAATATGGGGGGCTGACAATGACAATGTGGTGACATGTGCCAATATGGGGGGCTGACAATGACAATGTGGGGGTGACAATGGCAATGTGGGGGTGACAATGGCAATGTGGGGGTGACAATGCCAATGTGAGGGGGTGACAATGCCACTGTGAGTGTCCCTTTGTCCCTGTCACCAATGCCAATGTGGGGGTGACAATGGCGATGTGGAGGTGACAATGCCAATGGGGGGGTGACAATGCCAATACGGGGTGACAATGCCAATATGGGGTGACAATGCCACTGTGAGTGTCCCTTTGTCCCTGTCACAAATGCCAATATGTGGGGGTGACAATGCCAATGGGGGGGTGACAATGCCACTGTGGGTGTCCCTTTGTCCCTGTCACCAATGCCAATGGGGGGGTGACAATGCCAATGGGGGGGTGACAATGCCACTGTGGGTGTCCCTTTGTCCCTGTCACCAATGCCAATGGGGGGGTGACAATGCCAATACGGGCTGACAATGCCAATGGGGGGGTGACAATGCCAATGGGGGGGTGACAATGCCACTGTGGGTGTCCCTTTGTCCCTGTCACCAATGTCCCTTTGTCCCCCCCAGCCTCGAGGGCTGCCCGGTGCCCCTGAACGGCCTCGAGCGGCTCCGCCCCGGTGACAACGACACCAACGACGGTGACAGTGCCACCCCCGGTGCCACCTACGTGCTGCGGGGCGGCCCGGCGGCGGCGGGGTGGCACTGTCCCCTGCTGCTGTCCCCAATGTCCCCAGGGGGGTCCCTGGGCTGCGCCCCCCCCATGAAGGGGACCCTGAGCATCACCCGCAGCTTCGGGACAGGCGCGGTGGCACTTGGGGACACCGCGGGGACAGCGCCACCCTCGGAGGGGACGGTGACACCCTTGGGGACAGCGCCACCCTTGGGGACAGCGACAGAGGGGCCGGGACCCCCCGAGGTGACGAAGAGGAGGAAGAAGAGGAAGAAGGAGAAGAGGGAAGGGCAGGAGTGACCCCAGGGTGGCACCTGCGGCGTCACCTTTGTCACCTGCGGCGTCACCTTTGTCACCTGCGTCACCGTTAAATAAATAAATGTCCTTTATTACAAAAAGATGGGAATTTTGGGGGGATTTTTTGGGGCAATTTTGAGGAAATTTTTTGGGGATTTTTGGGCAATTTTTGGGGATTTTGAGGGAATTTTGTGGATTTTTTTGCAATTTTTTGGGGGGTTTTGGGGAAGTTTGGGGATTTTTTTTTGTGGGATTTTTAAGGGATTTTGGGGAGTTTTGGGGATTTTTGTGCAATTTTTGGGATTTTTGGGGGGGATTTTTTGGAGATTTTGGGGGGTTTTGGGGAGGGGTTGGGTTTTTGGGGGATTTTGGAGGATTTTTGGGGAGATTTTTGAGGATTTTGGGGGGTATTCAGGGGGATTTTTTCGAGAATTTTTGGAGTGTTTTTTGGGGAGATTTTTGAGGATTTTGGGAGATTTTTTGGGGGGATTTTTGGGAGATTGTGTTTTGGATTTTTGTGGAGTTTTGGGGTGATTTTTTGTGGGATTTTTGAGGATTTTGGGGGGTATTTGGGGGGATTTTTTTCGGGAATTTTTGGGGTAATTTTGGGAGATTTTTGGGAGGGTTTTTGGGGTGATTTTTGTGGGATTTTTGGGGTGATTTTTGAAGGTTTTGGGGCTCATCGCGGCGCCTTGACGAACGGCTCGTGCAGGACATCGAACAAACGCTTGGCCTGGTTGGGGACACAGGGACGGGAGCGCAGCCGGTGTCACCAAATGTCCCCAAATGTCCCCAATGTCCCCACTGTCCCCAATCCCCTCAATGTCCCCAGTGTCCCCAAATGTCCCCAATCCTTCCAATGTCCCCAAATATCCCCAATGATCCCAATGTCCCCAAACATCTCTGATGTCCCCAATCCCTCCAGTGTCCCCAATGTCCCCAATCCCCTCAATGTCCCCAGTGTCCCCAAATGTCCCCAATCCCTCCAATGTCCCCAAACATCCGCAACATCCCCAGTGTCCCCCAAATGTCCCCAATGTCCTCAGTGTCCCCAAATTTGTCCCCAACGTCTCCAAGCCCCCAATGTCCGCAATCCCCCCAATGTCCCCAATGTCCTCAGTGTCCCAATGTCCCCCCAATATCCCCAGTGTCCCCAAATGTCCCCAATGTCCCCAACCACCCAATGCCCCCAATGTCCCCAATGTCCCCAATGTCCCCAATGTCCCCAATGTCCCCAAATGTCCCCAATGTCCCCGATGTCCCCACTGTCCCCAGTTCTGTCCCTCACCTTCTGTGGCCCCACGCCAGGACACAGGGACAGATCCTCCCGCGACGCCCCCGCCACGGCCGCCAGCGACTGTGGGGAGGGGACACCGGGGTGACACCGAGGTGACACCACAGTGACAAACCCAGGGGGACACCACAGATGTGGCAAAGCCGAGGTGACAAACCCATGGGGACACCAGGGTGACAAACCCAAGGTGACAAAACCAAGAGGAGACTGAGGTGACACCACAGAGGTGACAAACCCATGGGGACACCACGGAGGTGACACCACAGTGACAAACCCATGGGGACACCGGGGTGACAAACTCAATGGGGATATCGAGGTGACAAACCCATGGGGACACAGAGGTGACACCAGAGTGACAAACCTGAGGGGACACAGAGGTGACACCAGAGTGACAAACCTGAGGGGACACAGAGGTGACAAACCCAAGGGGACACCAAGGTGACAAACATGAGGTGGCACCAAGTGACAAACCCATGGGGACACCAAGGTGACAAACCCATGGGGACACGGAGGTGACAAACCCGAGGGGACACAGAGGTGACAAACCCAAGGGGACACCAAGGTGACAAACCCATGGGGACACCACAGTGACAGACTCATGGGGACACGGAGGTGACAAACCCGAGGGGACACCATGGAGGTGACAAACACGAGGTGGCACCGAGTGACAAACCCGAGGGGACACTGAGGTGACAAACCCACAGGGACATCACAGAGGTGACACCACAGTGACAAACCCACAGTGACGAACGCATGGGGACACCACGGAGGTGACAAACCCGAGGGGACACCGCGGCAGTGCCACCCCCCCCCATGTCCCCCGATGTCCCCAAGTGCCACCGCTCACCCCGAAGGTCCCCAGCAGGCTCAGCGCGTCCGTCCTGTTGACGGATTTGACGCTGGTCAGGCAGTCGGTCACCTGCGGGGGGGGGGCACCGTCAGGGGACATCTGGGGACATCTGGGGACATCCAGGGGACATCTGGGGACAGCTGAGCACACCTGGGGACGCTTGGGGATGCTTTGGGGGACATTTGGGGACACCTGAGGACATTTGGGCACACCTGGGGACACTTGTGGACACTGAGGGGACACTTGGGGAGACACTGGGGACACCTGGATGTATCCTGGGGACACCCTGGGGACCCTGAGGGGACACTTGGGGACACCTGGAGATAACCTGGGGACAGCTGAGGACACTTTTGGGGACATTTGGGGACACTGAGGGGACACCTGGGGATATCTGGGGACATCTGGAGATATCCTGGGGACACTTTTGGGCACACTTGAGGACACCTGGCACACCTGGGAACACCTGAGGACACATTTGGGGACATTTGGGGACACCTGGTGACATTTGGGGACACTGAGGGACATCCTGGGCACACCTGGGGACCCTGAGGGGACACCTGGGGACATTTGGGGACATTGGGGACACTTTTGGGGACATTTGGGGACACCTGGGCACACCTGGGGACCCTGAGGGCACACCTGGGGACCCTGAGGGCACACCTGGGAACCTTTGGGGACACTTGGGGACACTGAGGGCACACCTGGGGACACCTTGAGATATCCTGGGGACATCCCGTGGACACCGAGGGGACACTTGGGGATGCTTTTGGGGACATTTGGGGACACTAAGGGCACACCTGGGGACACAGAGGACACACTTGGGGACATTGGGGACATTGGGGACACGGACCCGGGACAGGAAGTCCTGCTCCACGCGCTCCTTCAGCAGATCCGGCGGCTTCTGCTCGTAGGACTTGAACGTCTCCAGGTAACGGCCGGCCTCCTCCGGGCTGGGGACAGTGGGGACATCATGGGGACAGTGGGGACATTGGGGACATCATTGGGGGACAGTGGGGACATCATTGGGGACAGTGGGGACATCATTGGGGACATTGGGGACATCATTGGGGACATCATTGGGGACATCATTGGGGACATCATTGGGACATCATTGGGGACATTGGGGACATCACTGGGACATCATTGGGACATCATTGGGACATCATTGGGGGCATCATTGGGACATCATTGGGGACATCATCGGGGAAATCATTGGGACATCATTGGGGACATCATTGGGGACAGTGGGGACATCATTGGGGACAGTGGGGACATCATTGGGACATCATTGGGACATCATCGGGGACATCATTGGGACATCATTGGGACATCATGGGGACATCATTGGGGACATCATCGGGGACATCATTGGGGACATTGGGGACATCATTGGGACATCATTGGGGACATTGGGGGCATTGGGGACATCATTGGGGACAGTGGGGACATCATTGGGACATCATTGGGACATCATTGGGGACATCATTGGGACATCATTGGGACATCATTGGGGACAGTGGGGACATCATTGGGGACATCATTGGGGACATCATTGGGGACATCATCGGGGACATCATTGGGGACATCATTGGGACATCATTGGGGACATCATTGGGGACGTCATTGGGAACAGTGGGGACATTGGGGACATCATTGGGGACATCATTGGGACATCATTGGGACATCATTGGGGACATCATTGGGACATCATTGGGGACAGTGGGGACATCATCGGGGACATCATTGGGGACAGTGGGGACATCATTGGGACATCATCGGGGACATCATGGGGACATTGGGGACATCATTGGGGACATCGTTGGGGACATTGGGGACATCATTGGGACATCATTGGGACATTGGGGACAGTGGGACATCATTGGGACATCATTGGGGACAGTGGGGACATCATTGGGGACATCATTGGGGACATCATTGGGACATCATTGGGGACAGTGGGGACATCATGGGGACAGTGGGGACATCATTGGGACATCATTGGGGACATCATTGGGGACATCATTGGGGACATCGTTGGGACATCATTGGGACATCATTGGGGACAGTGGGGACATCATCGGGGACATCATTGGGACATCATTGGGGACATCATCGGGGACATCATTGGGACATCATTGGGGACATCATCGGGGACATCATTGGGGACATCATTGGGGACATCATTGGGGACAGTGGGGACATTGGGGGGATTGGGGACATTTGGGACAGTGGGGACATCATTGGGGACAGTGGGGACATTGGGGGGATTGGGGGACATTGGGGACACTGGGGACATTTGGGGATGTTGGGGATGTTTGGGGACACTGGGGATATTGAGGATATTGGGGACATTGGGGGGATTTGGGGACATTGGGGGGATTGGGGACATTTGGGATATTGGGGATGTTTTGTGACATTTGGGACATTGGGGACACTTGGAGATGTTTGGGGACATTGGGGGGATTTGGGGCATTGGGGGGATTGGGAACATTGGGGACATTGTGGGGACATTTGGGGACATTTGGTGACACCGGTGACATCGGTACCTCCAGGCCAGCAGCAGCGTGCAGTCCGTGAGCAGACAAACCTTGGCCAGGTCCTTGAGCGACTGCTGGGGGTCACGCTGGGGACAGGGAGGGGACAGAGAGGGGACAGAGAGGGGACAGGGAGGGGACAGTGAGGGACAGTGAGGGACAGTGAGGGGACAGGGAGGGACAGGGAGGGGACAGAGAGGGGACAGTGAGGGGACAGGGAGGGGACAGTGAGGGGACAGAGAGGGGACAGGGAGGGGACAGTGAGGGGACGTAGGGCAGTGGGACAGTGAGACAAGGGGACAGGAGGGGACAGGAGGGGACAGTGAGGGGACAGGAGGGGACAGTGAGGGGACAGTGAGGGGACACTGAGGGGACAGTGAGGGGACAGTGAGGGACAAGGAGGGGACAGTGAGGGGACAGTGAGGGGACAGAGGGGGACAGGGAGGGGACAGAGAGGGACAGGAGGGGGACAGTGAGGGGACAGGGGGGACAGGGAGGGGACAGTGAGGGACAGTGAGGGGACAGTGAGGGGACAGCGAGGGGACAGCGAGGGGACAGGGAGGGGACAGAGAGGGGACAGTGAGGGGACAGGGAGGGGACAGGGAGGGGACAGAGAGGGGACAGGTGAGGGGACAGAGAGGGGACAGAGAGGGGACAGGAGGGGACAGAGAGGGACAGGAGGGACAGTGAGGGGACAGGAGGGGACAGAGAGGGACAGGAGGGACAGTGAGGGGACAGTGAGGGGACAGTGAGGGGACAGGGGAGGGGACAGGGAGGGGACAGTGAGGGGACAGTGAGGGACAGTGAGGGGACAGGGAGGGGACAGTGAGGGGACAGGGAGGGGACAGGAGGGACAAGAGGGGACACAGGGGACAGGGAGGGACAGTGAGGGGACAGGGAGGGGACAGTGAAGGGACATTCAGGGGACAGGGAGGGGACAGGAAGGGGACAGGGAGGGAACAGGGACAGGGAGGGGACAGGGAGGGGACAGGGAGGGGACAGGGAGGGGACAGTGAGGGACAGTGAGGGACAGTGAGGGGACAGTGAGGACAGTGAGGGGACAGTGAGGGACAGTGAGGGGACACGAGGGGACAGGAGGGGACAGAGAGGGGACAGTGAGGGACAGGGAGGGGACAGTGAGGGGACAGGGAGGGGACACAGGACAGTGAGTGGGACAGTCAGGGACAATCAGGGGACACAGAGGGGACACAGAGGGGACAGTCAGGGTACACAGGGGTCATGCTGGGGGACAGGGACAGTCAGGGGACACAGGGGACAGTGAGGGGACAGTGAGGGGACAGAGAGGGGACAGGAGGGGACAGGGAGGGACAGGAGGGACAATGAGGACACGGAGGGACAGAGAGGGGACAGGGGACAGTGAGGGACAGGAGGGGACAGAGAGGGGACACGGGGGACAGGGGACACAGAGGGGTACACAGGGACACAGGGCACGCTGGGGGAAGGGACAGTCAGGGAACAGTGGAGACAGTGAGGGACAGGTGAGATGGGAACAGGTGAGGGGACAGGGACGTGGAGAGGACATGGGAGGGGACACAGTGACAGTGACAGTGACAATGACAATAACAATGGCAATGTGACAATGACAATGACAGTGACAATGACACAGTGACAGTGCCACCTCACCACGTCCACCTGCAGCAGCAGCACCTGGAGGGGGTGTAGGGACACAGTGACAGTGACACAATGACAGTGACAATGTGACAGTGACAATGACAGTGACAATGACAATGTGACAATGACACAGTGACAGTGACAATGACACAGTGACAGTGCCACCTCACCATGTCCACCTGCAGCAGCAGCACCTGGAGGGGTGTATGGACACAGTGACATGACAGTGACACAATGACAATGACAATAACAACGACAATACAATAACAATGTGACAATTGACAATGTGACAACGACAATAACAATAACAATGTGAAGACAATGACAATGACACAATGGCAGTGCCACCTCATCACCTGCAGCAGCAGCACCTGGAGGGGTGGGTGTATGGACACAGTGACAATGACAATAACACAGACACAATGACAAGGTGACAATGACCAGGTGACAATGACAAGTGACAATGTGACAACAATAACAATACAATGTGACAATGACAGTGACAATGACAGTGACAGTGCCACCTCACCACGTCCACCTGCAGCAGCAGCACCTGGAGGGGGTGTAGGGACACAGTGACAGTGACACAATGACAGGAATGACAGTGACAAGTGACAATGACAGTGACAATGACAAGGTGACAATGACAATGTGACAATGACAATGACAATGACACAGTGACAGTGCCACCTCACCACGTCCACCTGCAGCAGCAGCACCTGGAGGGGGTGTAGGGACACAGTGACAGTGACAGTGACACAATGACAATGACAGTGACAATGACAATAACAATGTGACAATGACAATGTGACAACGACATAACAATAACAATGTGACAATGACATGACATGACAGTGACAGTGCCACCTCACCACGTCCACCTGCAGCAGCAGCACCTGGAGGGGGTGTAGGGACACAGTGACAGTGACAATGACACAGACACAATGACAATAACAATGACCAGGTGACAATGACAATGACAATGTGACAATGACAATAACAATGTGACAATGACAATGACACAGTGACAGTGCCACCTCACCACGTCCACCTGCAGCAGCAGCACCTGGAGGCCGAAGCTCCGCCCCAGCGCCCGCAGCCGCTCGTGGATGTACCCGGGGTGCAGGTGGTGATAGCGCAGGCTGGGGACACAGGGCATGGGGACACTTGGACAGTGGGGACATTGAGGGACGACAGCTGGGACACGGGGACAGTGGGACACCTGGGGACAGCTGGGGACAGCTGGGGACACCTGGGGACACACCTGGGATGTACCCGGGGTGCAGGTGGTGATAGCGCAGGCTGGGGACACAGGGGACAGCTGGGGACACTGGGACTCCGGGTGGGACACCTGGTGATACAGCTGGGGACACACAGGGGACAGGGGACACCTGGGGATACCTGGGGACATGACTGGAGACAGCTGGGGACACCTGGGGACCCTGGGGACACTGGGACACCTGGGGACATTGAGGACACAGGGCACACCTGAGGGGGACACTTTGGGTACACCGGGCATACCTGGGGACCCTGAAGGGACACTCGGGGACACTGGGGACACCTGGGACACTCCCTGAGGGACATTAGGGACACTTTGGGGACACCTGGGGACATCCTGAGGACACAGGACACACCTGGGGACATCGAGGTGCACACCTGGGGACACTTGGGGGAACACCTGGGACACTTGGGACACCTGGGGACACTGGCACACCTGGGGACCCGAGGGACACTCGGGGACACTTTAGGGACACCTGGGGACATCACTGGGACACAGGGCACACCTGGGGACCCGAGGCAGGACATTTGGGGACACCTGACACACCTGGGGACCCCGAGGTGACATTTGGGGACACTTTGGGGACACCTGGGCACACTGGGGACCCCGAGGTGACATTGGGGACACTCTGGGGTGGCCTCACCTGAGGAAGAGGGCGCAGCTGGAGGTGCCCAGGACGAAGTCGGGGCCGACGTCCCCGAACTCCCAGGGGACGTTTCGGATGAACCGGAGCACGGGGTTGCCGCGCTGCGACAGGGACGTGTCGCGACATGAGACCCCGTATCGCGATATGAGCCCCCACATATTGCAATAGAGCCCCCACATATCGCGACGTGAGACCCACACGTATGAGCCGTATATGAACCCCCGTGCGATAGAGCCCCTGTCGCGATATGAGCCTCAGGGCAGACTCCTCATGTTGTGACATGAGCCCCCATGTCACGATATGAGCCCTGGGACACGCCCCTGATCCCGGGGACAGAATCCTACATGTCGTGACATAAGCCCAAGGTCATACCCCTGTGTTGCGATATGAGCCCGAACTCACAATACTGGGGACAGAGCTCCCCATATCATGACATGAGCCCCAGGGACAAACCTCCCCATGTCACGACATGAGCCCCAACCCCAGGCACACACCCCCTGTGTCGTGACATGAACCCAAACCCTGCGATATCGGGGTCAGGACACCCCCATGTCGCGATATGAGCCCAGCCCCACCACATCAGGGACAACCCCGCCCATGTCGCGACACGGCCCCGCCCACCTGCCATGGACAGACCCCGCCCATGTCGCGACACGGCCCCGCCCACCTGCCGCGGGCTGACGATGATGCTGCTGCTCTTGGTGCCCGGTTTGATGGCGGGCAGGGCCGGAACCTCCCGGGGCTCAGCCCGGTCCCGGTTCTGGTCCCGGTCCCGGTTCTGGTCCCGGTTCTGGTCCCGGTCCCCGGGGGTCGGGAGGGGTCCCGGAGGTCCCGGGAGGGCTCCCGAGGGGGCGGCTCCGGTGGGTCCGGGATCCCGGTCCCGGTTCTGGTTCTGGTCCCGGTTCTGGTCCTGGTTCTGCTCCCGGTTCTGGTCCCGGTTCTGGTCCCGGTTCTGCTCCCGGTCCTTCCCGGTTCCCCCCGAGCCCCTCACCACGAACTCAGCGTAAGAACCGGGACCGGGCGGGATCGGAACCGGCACCGGGCCCGGAGGGGGCGCGGAGGAGGCTCTGAACAGCGACGGGACCTGGCGGGAGGGACAAACCGGGGGACACGGGACACGGGACACCGGGACAGCGCCGGTACACCGGACAGCGCCGGTACGGAGGCCAGCGCCGGGACACGGGACACGGGAGAGCTCCGGACACCGGGACAGCCCGGACACCGGGAAGCTCAGGGCACCGGGGGACAAGCGCCGGTAACACCGGGAGAGCGCCGGTAACACCGGGGGGACACCGGGACAGCGCCGGTAACACCGGGAGAGCTCCGGGGACACCGGGACCGGAAGGACAGCGCGGTGTAACACCGGGAATAGGCTTCCGGGGGTCCACCGGGACAGCTCCGGGGACACCGGGGGGACACCGGGACAGCGCCGGTCACACCGGGAGAGCTCCGGTGACACCCCCTCGACTTTTCCCGGTCCCCCGTGATGTCCCCGGTCCCGTTCCCGTTCACCAGCCCCGGTCCCGCTCTCCATCCCGGTCCCCCGTTCGGTCCCCGGTGTCCCCAAACCCCGTTCCCGGTTCCCCGTGATGTCCCCGGTCCCGTTCCCGTTCACCTCCCCGGGTCCCGCCCCCTCCCGGTCTTCCCCGTTCCCGGTTCTCCGTTCCTGGTCCCGTTCTCGGTCACCACCCCCGGTTCTGCCCCTCCCCAGTTCCCCGTTCTGTGCCCGGTGTCCCGAACCCCCCGTCCCCGCTCCCGTTCCCGGTCACCTCCCCCGGTTCCGTCCTCTCCTCCCCGGTTCCCCGTTCCCGGTCCCGTTCCCGGTTCCCCTCTCGCCACCGCCGGTACCGGGGATTCTTCGGGACCCTCCTGCCGAACCGTGAACCGCCGCCGCTTTCCCCCCGCTGCCGCTGCCGGTGCCGGTGCGGGGTCGGTGGCGGCTCCGGGATTCGGGTCCCGCTCCGGGTCCGGGTCCATGCCGGGGTTCGGGATCGGTTCGGGGGTCTCGGGGTCGATTCCGGGGTCCCCGGCTCGGTTTTGCGGTTCCGGAGACGCCGCGCGCGCTCCGGTCCCGCGGAAGGGGCGTGGCCTCTCCTCTCCCTCACGATTGGACCGTTGTGCTGTCAATCAAACAATGGAACCACGCCCCCTTTCCGGCCATAGGAAGGGGCGGGACCGCTGATCGCTGGTGGGCGTGGCTAAGGAGCAAAGGCCACGCCCCCTCTGTGTAACAACGACAGCCCCGGCGACACCGAGAGACCCCCGGGACCCCTCCCCAAATTAGCGGGGACCCCCCCAGGGTCAGAATCCAACAGCGGGACCGGGATCGGCCCGGGAGGGACCCTCGAGACCCCCCCAAATTACCGACACTCCTCCCCAAATTAACGGGACCACCGGGACCCCTCCCCAAATTACTGGGACCCCCCCGGGACCCCTCCCCGAATTAACGGGACCCCTCCCCGAATTACCGAGACCGCTCCCTGAATTAACGGGACACCCCGGGACCCCTCCCCAAATTAATGGGACCCCTCCTCGAATTACCGGGACTCCCGGGATCCCTCCCCAAATTAACGGGACCCTTCCCCAAACCACCGGGACCCCTCCCCAAATTACCGGGACCCCCCGAAATTAACGGGGAGCCCTCCTCAAATTATCGGGGACCCCCGGGACCCCTCCCCAAATTGGGGCTCCCTCGTCCCTGGAGCATAAAAAAGGTGGGGAAATCCCAAAAAGTGGAAAAATTCCCCCAAAAATTGGGGGAAATCCTCCCAAAAATGGGGAATAATCCCCCCAAAATTGGAATAATCCCCCCCCAATGGTCAAACCCCCAAAGCAGGAGGGAAACCCCGGAAGGAAATAAAAACCCGGAATTCTTTTTGGGGTGAAATCAGCTCTTTATGGCTCCGTGGACACTTTTCCTACCACACCGGACAATGGATGGATGGAGCACGACGGGGACGCGACAACACCGGGAGCGACACCGGGCACCGGCAGGGGGCGCCGGGGGGCGGGAGGGGACAAACCCCCCCCAAAAACCCCAAAATCCCCCCAAAATCCCGACTGGCCAATGGGAACCCGGGAGGGGAGGGGACAGGGGGTGACAACTCCCAAAAACCCCAAAATCCCCCCAAAATCCCGACTGGCCAATGGGAACCCGGGAGGGGAAGGGAGGTGACAAATCCCCCCAAAATCCCGATTGGCCAATGGGAACCCGGAAGGGGAGGGGACAGGAGGTGACAACTCCCAAAAACCCCAAAATCCCCCCAAAATCCCGATTGGCCAATGGGAACACGAGAGGGGAGGGAGAGGAGGGGACAGGGGGTGAGAAACCCCAAAATCCCCCCAAAATCCCGATTGGCCAATGGGAATCCGGAAGGGGAGGGGACAGGGGGTGACAACTCCCAAAAACCCCAAAATCCTCCCAAAATCCCGACTGGCCAATGGGAATCCGGCAGGGGATGTGAGGGGACAAATCCCCCCCAAAATCCCCCCAAAATCCCGATTGGCCAATGGGAACCCGGGAGGGGAGGGGACAGGGGGTGAGAAACCCCAAAATCCCCCCAAAATCCCGATTGGCCAATGGGAACCCGAGAGGGGAGGGGACAGGAGGGGGTGACACCCCCAAAAAACCCAAAATTCCCCCAAAATCCCCCCAAAATCCCAACTGGCCAATGGGAACCCATGAGGAGTGGAAGGGGAGGGGACAGGAGGTGACAAATCCCCCCAAAAACCCCCCAAAATCCCGATTGGCCAATGGGAACCTGGGAAGGGTAGGACAGGAGGGGACAGGGGGTGAAAAACCCCTAAAAAAATCCCCAAATCCTCCCAAAATTCTCCGAAAATCCAGCTGGCCAATGGGAACCCAGGAGGGGAGGAGGTTTTGGGGTTTTATAACCCAAAATCCCCCCAAAACCCCCCAAAATCCCAAAGTACCAATTGGCCAATGGGAACCTGGGAGGGGACGGGACAGGAGATGTCACCCCCAAAAAAACCCAAAATCCCCCCAAAATCGCAATTGGCCAATGGGAACCCGGGAGGGGAGGAGGTTTTGGGGTTTTATAACCCAAAATAAGCCCCCAAAATCCCCCCAAAATCCCAAAATCCCCCCAAAACCCCGCTGGCCAATGGGAACCTGGGAAGGGACGGGAGATGTCACCCCCAAAAACCCCAAAATTCCCCCCAAAATCCCAAAATCGCTATTGGCCAATGGGAACCTGGGAGGGGATGGGACAGGAGATGTCACCCCCCAAAAAAACCCAAAATCCCCCCAAAATCCCAAAATCCAGCTGGCCAATGGGAACCTGGGAGGGGATGGGACGGGAGATGTCACCCCCAAAAACCCCAAAATTCCCCCCAAAATCCCAAAATCGCTATTGGCCAATGGGAACCCGGGAGGGGAAGAGGTTTTGGGGTTTTATAACCCAAAATTCCCCCCAAAATCCCCCAAAATCCCAAAATCGCTATTGGCCAATGGGAACCTGGGAGGGGATGGGACGGGAGATGTCACCCCCAAAAAACCCCCAAAAAAACCCCAAATCCCCCCCAAACCCCGCTGGCCAATGGGAACCTGGGAAGGGATGGGACGGGAGATGTCACCCCCAAAAAAACCCCAAAATTCCCCCCAAAATCCCAAAATCCCTACTGGCCAATGGGAACCTGGGAGGGGAGGAAGTTTGGGGTTTATAACCCAAAATAAGCCCCCCAAAAAACCCCAAATCCCCCCCAAAACCCCGCTGGCCAATGGGAGCCCGGGCCCCCGGCGCGGGGGGAAGGTTCTGGAAGGTTCCGGGTGGGGGAGGGGCGCTCTCAGTCGTTCTTTTTGCCCTCGGGGGGGCTCTGGGGGGCCGGGGGGGCCTCGCCGGTGCCCCCGAATTCGTTGACGCGCGTGGGGTCCACGCGGTAAATCCAGCGCTGGTACAGGTAGATGAAGAACACCACGTCTGGGAGGATTTGGGGAAAATTTGGGGTTATTTGGGGTGATTTGGGGAAAATTTGGGGTTTTTCGGGGTTTTTTTGGGGAAAATTTGGATTTTTTTGGGGGTTTATTTGGGGGAAATCTGGGGAGAACTCAGAAAAATTCTGTCTCAAATCCCCCCAAAATTCCCTTCAAGAAACCCAAAATTCCACCTGGGAAACCTCAAAATTCCCTCTGAAATCCCCCCAAAATTCCCTTCAAGAAACCCAAAATTCCACCTGGAAACCTCAAAATTCCACCTGGTAAACCCCAAAATTCCACCTGGGAAACCTCAAAATTCCCTCTGAAATCCCCCCAAAATTTCCTTTTGGAACCCCAAAAAGGAACCCTAAAATTCTGACTCGAATCCCCAAAATTTCCCTGTAGAACCCCAAAATTCCTTTCTAGAATCCACCAAGGTCCTCTCGAGAATCCCAAATTCCCAAAATTCCCTTTCTGGAACCCCCAAATTCTACCTGGAAACCCCAAAACTCCCTCTGAAATCCCCCAAAATTCCACCTGGAAACTCCAAAATTCCATTCTAGAACCCCAAAATTTCCCTCTGGAACCCCAAAATTCCCTCTGAAATCCCCCAAATTCCCTTCTAGAATCCCCAAATTCTCTCTCAAATCCCAAAATTCGCTTTCTGGTATCCTGAAATCCCCTCTTGGAATCCCCAAAACTCCCTCTCAAATCCCCCAAATATCATTCTAGAACCCCCAAAATCCCCCAAATTTTCCCAAAATCCCCCAAATTTCCCCAAATCCCCAAATTCCTGTTCACCGTCCCGCAGGCAGCCTATCCTGTACATCATGGGCATCTCCTCTGGAACCCCAAATTTCCTCTCAAATCCCCCAAATTTCATTCTAGAACCCCAAAACCCCCCAAATTCACCCCAGACCCTGCTCACCGTCCCGCAGGCAGCCCATCCTGTACATCATGGGCATCTCCTCTGGAACCCAAAACTCCCTCTCAAATCCCCAAAATTCCACCCGGAAACCCCAAACTCCCTCTGGAATCCCCAAATTTCATTCCAGAACCCCCAAATTTTCCCAAAATCCCCAAATTCCCGCTCACCATCCCGCAGGCAGCCCATCCTGTACATCATGGGCATCTGGAATACCCCAAATTCTCCCTGCAATCCCTCAAAATTCCCTTTCTGGAACCCCAAAATTCCCTCTCAAATCCCCCAAATTTCATTCTAGAACCCCCAAAATCCGCCAAATTCTCCCCAAATCCCCCAAAATTCCCTCAAAATCCCAAATTCCCCCCAAATGCTCGCTCACCGTCCCGCAGGCAGCCTATCCTGTACATCATGGGCATCTCCTCTGGAACCCCAAAATTCCCTCTCAAATCCCCAATATTTCATTATAGAACCCCAACATTCCCTCTCAAATCCCCAAATTCCCTTCTAGAACCCCCAAAATTCCCAAAAATTCCCCAAATCCCGCTCACCGTCCCGCAGGCAGCCTATCCGGTACATCATGGGCATCTGGAATCCCCAAAACTCCCTTCTAGAACCCCAAAATTCCACCTGGAAACCCCAAATCTCCCTCTCAAATCCCCAAATCCCCCAAAATTCCCAAAAATTGCCCAAATTCCCCCCAAATGCCCGCTCACACGTCCCGCAGGCAGCCTATCCTGTACATCATGGGCATCTGGAATACCCCAAATTCTCCCTGCAATCCCTCAAAATTCCTTCTAGAACCCCAAAATTCCCCTTAAACTCCCTCTCAAATGCCCCAAATTTCATTCTAGAACCCCCAAATCCCCCAAACCCCTAAAATTCCCCAAAATTCCCAAAATTTCCCAAACCCCGCTCACCGTCCCGCAGGCAGCCTATCCTGTACATCACGGGCATCTCCTCTGGAACCCCAAAACTCCCTCTCAAATCCCCAAATTTCATTCTAGAACCCCAAACTTCCCCAAATCCCCCAAATCCCCAAATTTTCCCAAAATCCCCAAATTCCTGCTCACCATCCCTCAGGCAGCCTATCCTGTACATCATGGGCATCTCCCTGGAACCCCAAAACTCCCTCTCAAATCCCAAAATTCCCTTCTAGAACCCCCAAAACTTCCCCCAAATCCCCCAAAACCCCCAAAATTCCCAGATTTTCCCCAAATCCCCCGCTCACCGTCCCGCAGGCAGCCTATCCTGTACATCATGGGCATCTGGAATCCCCAAAACTCCCTCCTAGAACCCCAAAATTCCCTCTCAAATCCCCAAATTTCATTCTAGAACCCCAAACTTCCCCAAATCCCCAAAAACCCCCAAAATTCCCAGATTTCCCCAAATCCCGCTCACCGTCCCGCAGGCAGCCCATCCTGTACATCATGGGCATCTCCTCTGGAACCCCAAAATTCCCTCTCAAATCCCCCAAATTCCCTTCTAGAACCCCAAACTTCCCCCAAATCCCCCAAACCCCCAAAATTCCCCCAAAATTCCCAGATTTTCCCCAAACCCGTTCACCGTCCCGCAGGCAGCCTATCCTGTACATCATGGGCATCTGGAATACCCCAAATTCTCCTGCAATCCCTCAAAATTCCCTTCTAGAACCCCAAAATTCCCCTTAAACTCCCTCTCAAATGCCCCAAATTTCATTCTAGAACCCCCAAAATCCCCCCAAACCCCCTAAAATTCCCTCAAAATTCCCAAATACCCCCAAAATCCCGCTCACCGTCCCGCAGGCAGCCCATCCTGTACATCATGGGCATGTCCCCTGGAACTCCAAAATTCCCTCTCAAATCCCCCAAATTCCTCCTGGAAACCCCAAAATTCCCTCTCAAATCCCCAATATTTCATTCTAGAACCCCCAAAATCCCCCCAAACCCCCTCAAATTCCCTCAAAATTCCCAAAAATTTCCCCAAACCCCGCTCACCGTCCCGCAGGCAGCCCATCCTGTACATCATGGGCATCTCTTCTGGAACCCCAAATTTCCCTCTCAAATCCCCCAAATTTCATTCTAGAACCCCAAACTTCCCCCAAATTTCCCCTTAAACTCCCTCTCAAATCCCCCAAATTCTCTCAAAATCCCCCCAAATTTTCCCCAAACCCCCCAAATTCCCCCAAAGCCCGCTCACCATCCCTCAGGCAGCCCATCCTGTACATCATGGGCATCTGGAATACCCCAAATTCTCCCTGAAATCCCTCAAAATTCCCCAAAAAAACCCCAAATCTCCCTCTCAAACCCCCCAAATTTCATTCTAGAACCCCCAAATTTTCCCAAAATCCCGCTCACCGTCCCTCAGGCAGCCTATCCTGTACATCATGGGCATCTCCTTTGGAACCCCAAAATTCCCTCTCAAATCCCACAAATTCCACCCGGAAACCCCAAAATTCCCTCTCAAATCCCCAATATTTCATTCTAGAACCCCCAAACCTCCCCCAAATCCCCCCAAATCCCCCCAAATTTTCCCAAATCCCCCCAAATCCCCGCTCACCATCCCTCAGGCAGCCTATCCTGTACATCATGGGCATCTCCTTTGGAACCCCAAAATTCCCTCTCAAATCCCCAATATTTCATTATAGAACCCCAAATCTCCCTCTCAAATCCCCCAAATTTCCTTCTAGAACCCCCAAAATTCCCAAAAATTCCCCCAAATTCCTGCTCACCATCCCTCAGGCAGCCCATCCTGTACATCATGGGCATGTGGGATACCCCAAATTCTCCCTGCAATCCCTCAAAATTCCCTTCTAGAACCCCAAAATTCCCCCAAATTTCGCCCCTAACTCCCTCTCAAATCCCCCAAATTTCATTCTAGAACCCCCAAATCCCCCCAAAATTTCCCAAATTCCCCCCAAATGCCCGCTCACCGTCCCGCAGGCAGCCTATCCTGTACATCATGGGCATCTCTTCTGGAACTCCCAAAATTCCCAAAAAAACCCCAAATTTCCCTCTCAAATCCCCCGAATTCCACCCAGAAACCCCAAATCTCCCTCTCAAACCCCCCAAATTTCATTCCAGAACCCCCAAACTTCCCCCAAATCCCCCCAAAACCCCCCAAATTTCCCCAAATTCCCACTCACTGTCCCTCAGGCAGCCCATCCTGTACATCATGGGCATCTCCTCTGGAACCCCAAAACTCCCTCTCAAATCCCCAAAATTCCCTTCTAGAACCCCCAAACTCCCCCCAAATCCCCCCAAAATTCCCAGATTTTCCCCAAATCCCCGCTCACCGTCCCTCAGGCAGCCCATCCTGTACATCATGGGCATCTCCCCTGGAACTCCCAAAATTCCCTCCCAAATCCCCAAAATTCCCTTCTAGAACCCCAAAACTTCCCTAAATTCCCCCTAAAACCCCCCAAAATTCTCTCAAAAGTCCCAAATTTTCCCAAATCCCCTCAAATCCCCACTCACCGTCCTTCAGGCAGCCCATCCTGTACATCATGGGCATCTCCTTTGGAACCCCAAAATTCCCTCTCAAATCCCCAAAATTCCCTTCTAGAACCCCCAAATTTCCCCCAATTCCCCCAAAAACCCCCCAAAATTCCCAAAAATTCCCCCAAATCTGCTCACCGTCCCGCAGGCAGCCTATCCTGTACATCATGGGCATCTCCCTGGAAACCCCAAATCTCCCTCTCAAATCCCCCAAATTTCATTCTAGAACCCCCAAAATCCCCCAAATTTTCCCCAAACCCCCCCAAAATTCCCCCAAAATTCCCAAATTCCCCCCAAACCCCGCTCACCGTCCCGCAGGCAGCCTATCCTGTACATCACGGGCATCTGGAATACCCCAAAACTCCCTCCTAGAACCCCAAAATTCCCTCTCAAATCCCCAAAAATTCCCTTCTAGAACTCCCAAACTTCCCCCAAATCCCCCCAAAATCCCTCAGATTTTCCCAAAATCCCCAAAATCCCGCTCACCGTCCCGCAGGCAGCCTATCCTGTACATCATGGGCATCTCCTTTGGAACCCCAAAATTCCCTCTCAAATCCCACAAATTTCATTCTAGAACCCCCAAAATTTCCCAAATTCCCCCCAAACCCCCCAAAATTCCCAGATTTTCCCTAAACCCGCTCACCATCCCGCAGGCAGCCTATCCTGTACATCAAGGGCATCTCCTTTGGAACCCCAAATTTCCTTTCTGGAACCCCCAAAATCCCCACACATTCCCCCAAAATTCCCCCCAAAAAACCAAAATTCCCTCTCAAACCCCCCAAATTTCATTCTAGAACCCCCAAATTTTCCCAAAACCCCCCAAATTCACCCCAAACCCGCTCACCGTCCCTCAGGCAGCCCATCCTGTACATCATGGGCATCTCCCCTGGAACCCCAAAATTCCTTTCTGCAACTCCCAAAATTCCCAAAAAAACCCCAAATCTCCCTCTCAAATCCCCAAATTTCCTTCTAGAACCCCCAAAATCCCCACATATTCCCCAAAATTCCCAAAAAAACCCCAAATCTCCCTCTCAAATCCCCCAAATTTCCTTCTAGAACCCCCAAAATTCCCAATTTTTCCCCAAATCCCCACTCACCATCCCTCAGGCAGCCCATCCTGTACATCATGGGCATCTGGAATCCCCAAAACTCCCTCCTAGAACCTCAAAATTCCCTTTCTGGAACCCCAAAATTCCCTCTCAAATCCCCAGAATTCCCTTCTAGAACCCCCAAACTTCCCCCAAATCCCCCCAAAATCCCCCAAAATTTTCCCCAAATGCCCGCTCACCGTCCCTCAGGCAGCCCATCCTGTACATCATGGGCATCTGGAATACCCCAAATTCTCCCTGCAATCCCTCAAAATTCCCTTCTAGAACCCCAAAATTCCCCCAAATTTCGCCCCTAACTCCCTCTCAAATCCCCCAAATTTCATTCTAGAACCCCCAAATCCCCCCAAAATTTCCCAAATTCCCCCCAAATGCCCGCTCACCATCCTGCAGGCAGCCCATCCTGTACATCACGGGCATCTCCTTTGGAACCCCAAATCTCCCTCTCAAATCCCACAAATTCCCTTCTAGAACCCCCAAAATTTCCCAAATTCCCCAAAAACCCCCCAAAATTCCCAAAAATTCCCCCAAAATCCTGCTCACCGTCCCGCAGGCAGCCCATCCTGTACATCATGGGCATCTCTTCTGGAACCCCAAAATTCCCTCTCAAATCCCCAAAATTCCACCCGGAAACCCCAAATCTCCCTCTCAAATCCCCCAAATTTCATTCTAGAACCCCCAAAACCCCCCAAAATTCCCAAATTCCCCCCAAATCCCGGCTCACCGTCCCGCAGGCAGCCTATCCTGTACATCATGGGCATCTTGATGACGAAGGCGAACAGGTCGTCGATGAAGGTGTTGAGGGCCTTGTAGGTGAGCATGCGCCAGGGCAGGTGCGCCACCGACTGCAGCTTGTAATTGATGAACAGCTGCGGCGTCATCGTGATGAACCCTGCCCAAAACTCGGGGATTTAGGAACGGTTCGGGAATGGCTCAGGGGTGTTTTGGGGATATTTTGGGGCTGTTTCAGGGATATTTTGGGGATATTTCAGGGATATTTCAGGGATATTTTGGGATATTTCAGGGATATTTCAGGGATATTTCGGGGATATTTTGGGGATATTTCGGGGATATTTTGGGGATATTTTGGGGATATTTCAGGGATATTTTGGGGATATTTGGGGCTGTTTCAGGGATATTTGAGGAACGTTTTGGGGTTGTCTCAGGGTTATTTCGGGGCTATTTCAGGGATATTTTGGGGATATTTCGGGGCAGTTTAGGGAGTTGTCAGGGATATTTCCAGGGGGATATTTCAAGGATATTTTGGGGCTATTTCAGGAATTTTTCAGGGATATTTTGAGGCTATTTCAGGAATTTTTGGGGATATTTTGAGGCCATGTCAGGAATTTTTTGGGGATATTTCGGGGCTATTTTGACAATATTTTGAGGCTATTTCAGGAATATTTTGGGGATATTTTGGGGCTATTTCAGAGATATTTGAGGAACATTTTGGGGCTGTTTCAGGGATGTTTGAGGAACGTTTCGGGGCTATTTCAGGGATATTTCGGGGATATTTCGGGGATATTTCGGGGATATTTTGGGGCTGATTCAGGGATAATTGAGGAACATTTTGGGGCTGTTTCAGGGATATTTTGGGGATATTTCGGGGCTGTTTCAGGGATATTTCGGGGCTGTTTCAGGGATATTTCGGGGCTATTTCAGGAATGTTTCAGGGATATTTGAGGAACGTCTCGGGGCCGTTTCAGGGACATTTTGGGGCTGTTTCAGGGATATTTGAGGAACGTTTCGGGGCTGTTTCAGGGATATTTTGGGGATATTTCAGGGATATTTCAGGGATATTTCAGGGATATTTGGGGAGCGTCTCGGGGCCGTTTCAGGGATATTTCGGGGCCGTTTCAGGGATATTTTGGGGCCGTTTCAGGGATATTTCGGGGGCCCTTTCGGGATATTTTGGGGCCGTTTCAGGGATATTTCAGGGATATTTCAGGGATATTTCAGGAATATTTCAGGGATGTTTGGGGAGCGTCCCGGGGCCGTTTCAGGGATATTTTGGGGCTATTTTGGGGCTGTCTCAGGGATATTTTGGGGATATTTCAGGGCTATTTCAGGGATATTTCGGGGCTATTTTGGGGCTATTTCAGGGATATTTTGGGGCTATTTCAGGGATATTTTGGGGATATTTCAGGGATATTTCGGGGATATTTTGGGGCTATTTCAGGGATATTTTGGGGATATTTTGGGGATATTTCGGGGATATTTCAGGGATATTTTGGGGCTATTTCAGGGATATTTGAGAACATTTCGGGGTTGTTTCAGGGATATTTCAGGGATATCTGAGGAACATTTCGGGGATATTTCAGGGATATTTCGGGGCTATTTCAGGGATACTCTGGGGCTATTTCAGGGATATTTCGGGGCTATTTCAGGGATACTCTGAGGCTATTTCAGGGATATTTTGGGGCAGTTTCAGGGATATTTGAGGAACGTTTTGGGGCTGTCTCAGGGATATTTTGGGGATATTTTGGGGATATTTCAGGGATATTTCAGGGATATTTCAGGGATGTTTCAGGGATATTTGGGGAGCGTCTCGGGGCCGTCTCAGGGATATTTTGGGGATATTTCAGGGATATTTCGGGGCTATTTCAGGGATATTTGGGGAGCGTTTTGGGGCTGTTTCAGGGATATTTCAGGAATATTTCAGGGATATTTGGGGAGCGTCTCGGGGCTGTTTCAGGGATATTTTGTGGCTATTTCAGGGATATTTGAGGAACATTTCAGGGATATTTCAGAGATATTTGCGGAGCATCTCGGGGCCGTTTCAGGGATATTTCAGGGATATTTCAGGGATATTTCAGGGATATTTCAGGAATATTTCAGGAATATTTCAGGGACATTTGGGGAGCGTCTCGGGGCCGTTTCAGGGATATTTCGGGGCTGTTTCAGGGATATTTCAGGGATATTTCAGGAATATTTCAGGGATATTTCGGGGATATTTCAGGAATATTTCAGGGCTATTTCAGGGATATTTCAGGGATATTTCAGGAATATTCAGGGATATTTTAGGGATATTTCAGGGATATTTCAGGAATATTTCAGGGATGTTTGGGGAGCGTCCCGGGCCCGTCTCAGGGCACGCACCGAAGGTGAGCAGGAAGCCGTAGAGCATGCTGAGCACCCACGAGTACCAGCCCTTGTGCTCCAGGTACAGCAGGCTGTACACGGCGTAGCAGCCCAGCAGCGGGAACAGGATCCACGACAGGTACCGGAACGCCATCTGGAATGGGGAAAAAAACCTCAGAACGGGGGATTTGGGGGGATTTGGGGGGTTTGGGGGGGATTTGGGGTAATTCTGGGTTTGTTTGGGGTCACTGTGGTACCGGAACGCCATCTGAAATGGGGAAAACACCCCAAAAACAACTCAGAACGGGGGATTTGGGGGGATTTGGGGTCACTGTGGTACCGGAACGCCATCTGGAAATGGAGAAACACCTCGGAATGGGGGATTTGGGGCTTTTTGGGGGAGTTTGGGGTTGGTTTGGGGGAGTTTGGGGTCATTGTGGTACTGGAACGCCATCTGGAAATGGGGAGAAACCCCTCAGAAAGGGGAATTTGGGGTTTGGGATCACTGTGGTACCGGAACGCCATCTGCAAACGGGGAATGCACCCCAAAAACAACTCAGAATGGGGGGATTTGGGGCTCTGGGGAGTTTGGGGTAATTCTGGGTTTGTTTGGAGTTGGTTTGGGGGAGTTTTGGGGGGTTTGGGGGGATTTGGGGTCACTGTGGTACCAGAACGCCATCTGAAATGGGGAAAACACCCCAAAAACAACTCAGAACGGGGGGTTTGGGGTCACTGTGGTACCGGAACGCCATCTGGAAATGGGGAAAAAAACCTCAGAACGGGGGGTTTGGGGGGATTTGGGGGGGATTTGGGCTGGTTTGGGTTTGTTTGAGGGGATTTGGGGTCACTGTGGTACCGGAACGCCATCTGCAAACGGGGAGAAACACCCCAAAAACAACTCAGAACGGGGGATTTGGGGCTCTGGGGAGTTTGGGGTAATTCTGGGTTTGTTTGGGGGGAATTGGGGTCACTGTGGTACCGGAACGCCATCTGGAATGGGGAGAAACCTCAGAATGGGGGATTTGAGGATTTTGGGGGTTTAGGACTGGTTTGGGTTTGTTTGGATTTGGTTTGGGGTGTTTTGGGGGATTTGGGGGGGATTTGGGGCTGGTTTGGGAGGGATTTGGGGGAGTTTGGGGTCATTGTGGTACCAGAACGCCATCTGGAAATGGGGAAAAACACCTCAGAACGGGGGATTTGGAGCTTTGGGGGGGATTTGGGGCAATTCTGGGTTTGTTTGGGGGGATTTGGGGTCACTGTGGTACCGGAACGCCATCTGCAAACGGGGAATGCACCCCAAAAACACCTCAGAATGGGGGATTTGGGGTTTGTTTGGGGTTGGTTTGGGGGAGTTTGGGGTCACTGTGGCACCGATTTGGGGCCGTTCATGGAAATCCGTCCCAGGTGATTTTTGGGGGCTCCCACTGGAATTTTGGGCCCATCCCAAATCCCCAGGAATTCCCGGATTCCCGGATCCGGAATCCCCACTCACGTCGTCGTACACCTTGGTGGAGCTCTCCACGTAGGTGGATTTGTCGGTGAAGCGCGGTCGGGGCAGGAGCCCGGCCACTCGCTGCTCCCGGTCCAGCTGCCAAAAACCCAAAAATCCAAATTAATCCTTAGGAAACCCCAAATTAACCCCAAATTAACCCCGCGGAAAAATCCCAAATAAATCCCAAATGAGCCAAAAATAACCCTTGGGAAATCCCAAATAAATCCCAAATTATCCCTAATTAATCCTTGGGAAACCCCAAATTAACCCCGCGGAAAAATCCCAAATAAATCCCAAATTATCCCAAATTAATTCCTCAGAAAATCCCAAATAAATCCCAAATTAACCCCACGGAAAAATCCCAAATTAATCCCAAATTATCCCTAATTAATTCCTCGGAAAATCTCAAATAAATCCCAAATTATTGCAAATTAATCCTTGGGAAATCCCAAATTAACCCCAAATTAACCCCACAGAAAAATTCCAAATAAATCCCAAATTAACCCCACGGAAAAATCCCAAATTAATCCCAAATTAATTCCTCGGAAAATTCCAAATAAATCCCAAATGATCCAAAATTAACACTTGGGAAATCCCAAATTAACCCCAAATTAACCCCACAGAAAAATCCCAAATAAATCCCAAATTATCCCTAATTAATTCCTCGGAAAATCCCAAATAAATCCCAAATTATCCCAAATTAACCCTTGGGAAACCCCAAATTAACCCCGCGGAAAAATCCCAAATTAATCCCAAATTATCCCTAATTAATTCCTCGGAAAAATCCCAATAAATCCCAAATTATCCCAAATTAATCCTTGGGAAACCCCAAATTAACCCCAGGGAAAAATCCCAAATAAATCCCAAATTAATCCTTGGGAAACCCCAAATTAACCCCGCGGAAAAATCCCAAATAAATCCCAAATTATCCCTAATTAATTCCTTGGAAAATCTCAAATAAATCCCAAATTATCGCAAATTAATCCTTGGGAAATCCCAAATTAACCCCAAATTAATCCCTTGGGAAATCCCAAATAAATCCCAAATTATCCCAAATTAATCCCTTGGGAAATCCCAAATTAACTCCAAATTAACCCCACGGAAAAATCCCAAATAAATCCCAAATGATCCCAAATTAATTCCTTGGGAAACCCCAAATTAACCCCGCGGAAAAATCCCAAATTATCCCAAATTAACCCTTGGGAAACCCCAAATTAACCCCAGGGAAAAATCCCAAATAAATCCCAAATTAATCCTTGGAAAATCCCAAATTAACCCCAAATTATCCCAAATTAATTCCTTGGAAAATCCCAAATTAACCCCAGGGAAAAATACCAGATAAATCCCAAATTAATCCCAAATTAATTCCTCGGAAAATCCCAAATAAATCCCAAATTAACCCCAGGGAAAAATCCCAAATTAATCCCAAATTATCCCAAATTAATTCCATGTTTGCCATTAAATTGTCCCCATTCCCTGTATTTACCCTTAATTCCCCCAGTTTACCCCAAATATTTTGTTTATTTTTTCACCATTTTTTGACCGTTTGTTACCCCATATTATTTCACCGGTAAATTCCCATTTATTTCACCGTTTATCCCATTTTTTCCCCATTTTCCCATTTTTCCGTTTTTTCTCCCCAGATGACCCTGAAGTCCATGACCTTGGGATCCTTCCAGAGGTCGAAATGACAACCACCACCCACTAGGAAGCTTGTTTCTCCATTTTATCCCATTTTTCAACCAATTTTTCCTTTTTTCCCTATTCTTTCCTGTTTTTACCCCCATTTTTCTCCAATTTTACCATCAAAATTTGCCTTATTAAATCCCATTTTTCTCCTGTGTTATTTTCGGGTTTCCCCATTTTCCCCATTACGAATTCACAAGTTTTTCCTCACTTTTTCCCCTTTTTTTTCCCTGGTATTTCCCCCATATTTCCCCATTTTTCCCCTGCTTTTTGCCTTTATATTCCCATTTTTCCCTGTATTTCTCCTGGTTTCCCCTAATTTTCCCCAAAATTTTTCACAATTTTTCAAAGTTTTTCCCCATATTTACCCCGGTATATTCCCCATTATTTCCAGCATTATTGCCTTTATTTTGATCCTCTTTCCCTGTATTTCCCCCATTCTTTTATCCCCATTTTTGCCATTTTTTTCACCATTTTTTCGCCGTTTTTCCCATTTTTTCACCGTTTTTCCCCATTTTTCCATTTTTCCCATTTTTCCTGGTTTTCCCCCCAGACTGACCCTGACGTCCATGACCTTGGTGATCTTCCAGAGGTCGATGAGCAGCCCCACCAGCACGGGAGCTCCTTTTTACCCCATTTTATCCCCATTTTTCACCCTATTTTTGCTGTTTTTTCCCGGTTTTTTTTTCCCCATTTTTTCACCGTTTTTCCCCCATTTTGTTTTTTCATATTTTTCCATTTTATTTTCCCCTTTTTTTCCTGTATTTTCTCCCTATTTATCCCCAATTTTTTTTTTGCCATTTTTTCACCATTTTTTGACTTTTTTTCACCTTTGTTTTCACCGTTTTTTTTTCCCCATTTTTTCACCGTTTTTCCCCGTTTTTTCATTTTCTTTTCCCGTTTTTCCGCCCAGACTGACCCTGACGTCCATGACCTTGGTGATCTTCCAGAGGTCGATGAGCAGCCCCACCAGCACGGGAGCTCCTTTTTCCCCATTTTATCCCATTTTTCACCATTTTTTGCCTTTTTTCCCCATTTTTTCCTGGTTTTCCCCCATTTTTCCCCCATTTTTCCATGCTTTTTGCCTTTATTTTCCCATTTTTCCCTGTATTTTCTCCTGGTTTTCCCCTATGTTTTCCCCATTTTTCACTATTTTTTCCTGTTTTCCATTTTTCCCTGTTTTCCCCCATTTTTTTATGTGTTTTGCCATTTATTTTCCCATTTTCCCTGTATTTTCCCTGTACTTTCCCCAATTTTATCCCCATTTTTTGCATTTTATTCGCCATTTATTTTCGACCGTTTTTCCCCATTTTTTCACCGTTTTGCACCGTTTTTCCCCATTTTCCCATTTTTCCCGTTTTTCTGCCCAGACTTACCCTGACGTCCATGACCTTGGTGATCTTCCAGAGGTCGATGAGCAGCCCCACCAGCACGTGAGCTCCTTTTTACCCATTTTATCCCCATTTTTCACCCTATTTATTTCCCTTTTATTTTCCATTTTCCCCCATTTTTTCCCCTACTTCTTTCCTGGTTTTTCCCCATTTTTTCTCAGTTTTTTCCCCCCTTTTCCCCCATTTTTTCCCCTGCCTTTTGCCTTTATTTTCCCATTTTTCCCTGTATTTTTTCCTGGTTTTCCCCTAGGTTTTCCCCATTTTTTCACTGTTTTTCACCATTTTTTCACTGTTTTTCCCCCCATTTTTTTCACGTGTTTTGCCTTTTATTTTCCCCTTTTTCCCTGTATTTTCTCCCATATTATCCCCATTTTTTGCTATTTTTTCGCCATTTTTTGACCGTTTTTCCCCATTTTTTCACCGTTTTTCCCCATTTTTTCACCGTTTTTCCCCATTTTTTCATTTTTCCCATTTTTCCCGTTTTTCTCCCCAGACTGACCCTGACGTCCATGACCTTGGTGATCTTCCAGAGGTCGATGAGCAGCCCCACCAGCACGGGAGCTCCTTTTTCCCCATTTTATCTCCATTTTTTCCCCTTTTATTTTGCCATTTTTCCCCTTTTTTCCCCTACTTCTTTCCTGATCTTTCCCCATTTTTCTCAGTTTTTCTCTCATTCCCCCCCTTTTTTCCCCCTGCTTTTTGCCTTTATGTTCCCATTTTTCCCTGCATTTTTTCCTGGTTTTCCCCTATGTTTTCCCCATTTTTCACAATTTTTTCACCGTTTTTCCCCGTTTTTTCCCTGTTTTTCCCCCCATTTTTTTCATATGTTTTGCCATTTATTTTCCTCTTTTTTCCCTGTATTTTCCCCCATTTTTTCCCCATTTTTTTCCCTTTTTTTTTGCCATTTTTCCCCATTTTTTCCCCTACTTCTTTCCTGGTTTTTCCCCATTTTTTCTCAGTTTCTCCCCCATTTTTCCCACCATTTTTCCCCTGCTTTTTGCCTTTATTTTCCCATTTTTCCCTGTATTTTCTCCTGGTTTTCCCCTATGTTTTCCCCATTTTTTGCCATTTTTTCACAGTTTTTCCCCACTTTTTCCCCCTTTTTTTCCAGGCTTTTTGCCTTTATTTTCCCCATTTCCCCTGTATTTTCCCTGTACTTTCCCCCATTTTATCCCATTTTTTGCCATTTTTTCACCATTTTTTGACCGTTTTTCCCCATTTTTTCACCGTTTTTCCCATTTTTCCCATTTTTCCCGTTTTTCCCCCCAGACTGACCCTGACGTCCATGACCTTGGTGATCTTCCAGAGGTCGATGAGCAGCCCCACCAGCACGGGAGCTCCTTTTTACCCATTTTATCCCCATTTTTCACCATTTTTTTGCCTTTTTTCCCCTATTTCTTTCCTGGTTTTTCCCCCCATTTTTCCCCCATTTTTTCCCTGCTTTTTGCCTTTATTTCCCCATTTTTCCCTGTATTTTCTCGTGGTTTTTCCCCCATTTTTCCCCCCATTTTTTGCCATTTTTTCACTGTTTTTCCCCATTTTTCCCCTGTTTTTCCCCCATTTTTTCCATGCTTTTTGCCTTTATTTTCTCCTCTTTTCCCTGTATTTCCCCCCATTTTATCCCCATTTTTTGCCATTTTTTCGCCATTTTTGGACCGTTTTTCCCCATTTTTTCACCGTTTTTCCCCATTTTTTCATTTTTCCCATTTTTCCCGTTTTTCCCCCCAGACTGACCCTGACGTCCATGACCTTGGTGATCTCCCAGAGATCGATCTTCCACGCTGAGCTGGGTTTTCCCCATTTTATCCCCATTTTTCACCCTATTTTTGCTGTTTTTTCGCCGTTTTTTCCCCATTTTTTCACCGTTTTTCCCCATTTTCCATTTTTCCTGGTTTTCCCCCCAGACTGACCCTGATGTCCATGACCTTGGTGATCTTCCAGAGATCGATCTTCCATGCTGAGCTCCTTTTTCCCCATTTTATCCCCATTTTTCACCCTATTTTTGCCGTTTTTTCACTGTTTTTCACCATTTTTTTCCCATTTTTTCACCATTTTTCCCCATTTTTTCACCGTTTTTCCCCGTTTTTTCATTTTTCCCATTTTTCCCGTTTTTCCCCCCAGACTGACCCTGACGTCCATGACCTTGGTGATCTCCCAGAGGTCGATGAGCAGCCCCACCAGCACGTGAGCTCCTTTTTACCCATTTTATCCCCATTTTTCACCCTATTTTTGCCGTTTTTTCACTGTTTTTCACCATTTTTTCACCGTTTTTCCCCTCGTTTTTTTCACGTGTTTTGCCTTTTATTTTCCCCTTTTTTCCCTGTATTTTCCCCCATTTTATCCCCATTTTTTGCCATTTTTTCACCATTTTTTCACCGTTTTTCCCCATTTTTTCACCGTTTTTCACCATTTTTTCACCGTTTTTCCCCATTTTTCCCATTTTTCCCGTTTTTCCCCCCAGACTGACCCTGACGTCCATGACCTTGGTGATCTTCCAGAGGTCGATGAGCAGCCCCACCAGCACGGGAGCTCCTTTTTCCCCATTTTATCCCCATTTTTCACCCTATTTTTTTGCCTTTTTTCCCCTATTTCTTTCCTGGTTTTTCCCCCATTTTCCCCACCATTTTTTCCCTGCTTTTTGCCTTTATTTTCCCATTTTTCCCTGTATTTTCTCCTGGTTTTCCCCTATGTTTTCCCCATTTTTCACAATTTTTTCCCCGTTTTTTCCCCTGTTTTTCCCCCATTTTTTCCATGCTTTTTGCCTTTATTTTCCCCTTTTTCCCCTGTTTTTTCTCTGTATTTTCCCCCATTTTATCCCCATTTTTTGCCATTTTTTCACCATTTTTTCACCGTTTTTCACCATTTTTTCACCGTTTTTCCCCATTTTTTCATTTTTCCCGATTTTTGTGGGTTTTGCCCCAGACTGACCCTGACGTCCATGACCTTGGTGATCTCCCAGAGGTCGATCTTCCACGCTGAGCTCCTTTTTACCCATTTTATCCCCATTTTTCACCCTATTTTCCCCATTTTTTCACCGTTTTTCCCCATTTTTTCACCGTTTTTCCCATTTTTTCACCGTTTTTCCCCATTTTTCCATTTTTCCCGTTTTTCTCCCCAGACTGACCCTGACGTCCATGACCTTGGTGATCTTCCAGAGGTCGATGAGCAGCCCCACCAGCACGGGAGCTCCTTTTTCCCCATTTTATCCCCATTTTTCACCATTTTTTTGCCTTTTTTCCCCTACTTCTTTCCTGGTTTTTCCCCATTTTTTCTCAGTTTTTCCCCCATTTTCCCCCATTTTTCCCCTGCTTTTTGCCTTTATTTTCCCATTTTTCCCTGTATTTTCTCCTGGTTTTCCCCTATGTTTTCCCCATTTTTCACAATTTTTTCACTGTTTTTCCCCCCATTTTTTTCATGTGTTTTGCCTTTTATTTTCCCCTTCTTCCCCTGTATTTTCTCTGCATTTTCCCCCATTTAATCCCCATTTTTTGCCATTTTTTCGCCATTTTTGGACCGTTTTTCCCCATTTTTTCACCGTTTTTCCCCATTTTTTCATTTTTCCCATTTTTCCCGTTTTTCCCCCCAGACTGACCCTGACGTCCATGACCTTGGTGATCTTCCAGAGGTCGATGAGCAGCCCCACCAGCACGGGAGCTCCTTTTTACCCATTTTATCCCCATTTTTTTCCCCTTTTATTTTGCCATTTTCCCCCATTTTTCCCCTACTTCTTTCCTGATTTTTCCCCATTTTTTCTCAGTTTTTCTCTCATTCCCCCCCCTTTCTTTTCATGCTTTTTGCCTTTATTTTCCCATTTTTCCCTGTATTTTTTCCTGGTTTTCCCCTAGGTTTTCCCCATTTTTCACCATTTTTTCACCGTTTTTCCCCGTTTTTCCCCGTTTTTCCCCTATTTTTTCCATGCTTTTTGCCTTTATTTTCCCCATTTCCCCTGTATTTTCTCTGTATTTTCCCCCATTTAATCCCCATTTTTTGCCATTTTTTCACCATTTTTTCACCGTTTTTCCCCATTTTTTCACCGTTTTTCCCCATTTTTTCACCGTTTTTTCCCCGTTTTTTCATTTTTCCCGATTTTCCCGTTTTTCTGCCCAGACTGACCCTGACGTCCATGACCTTGGTGATCTTCCAGAGGTCGATGAGCAGCCCCACCAGCACGCTGAGCTGCACCACCACGTTGGTCTCGTTGTCCAGGATGTAGAGCAGCACCACGAGCGACTGGAACACCCCGAAAAACACGGAGCGGACGGAGAGGCCCTCCAGGGACTGCCGGCTGTTCCAGAACTGGATGTCTGGGGAAAAAAATGGGAAATTCTGGGAATTCTGGGCTGGAATTGGGGAATTTGGGGAAAAATCCCAGTGGGAATGGAGAAAAATGGTCAAAAATGGGGATTTGGGGGCAAAAATCCCATTGGGAACGGAGGGACACCGAGCGCACGGAGAGCCCCTGCAGGGACTGCCGGCTGTTCCAGAACTGGATATCTGGGAAAAAATGGGAATTTTGGGCTGGAATTCAGGGATTTGGGGGAAAAATCCCAGTGGGAATGGAGAAAAACAGCGAAAAAATGGGAAAAAATGGAAAAAATCCCATTGGGAACGGAGGGACACCGAGAGCCCCTGCAGGGACTGCCGGCTGTTCCAGAACTGGATATCTGGGGAAAAATGGGAATTTTGGGAATTCTGGGCTGGAATTCAGGGAATTTATGGGAATTCTGGGTGGGAATTGAGACATTTGGAGGGAAAAATCCCAGTGGGAATGGAGAAAAACAGCGAAAAAATGGGGATTTTGAGGGGAAAATTCCTATAGAAAAGGGGATTTGGGAATCCCAGAGAGCCCCTGCAGGGACTGCCGGCTGTTCCAGAACTGGATATCTGGGGAAAAATGGGAATTTTGGGAATTTCTGGGAATTCTGGGCTGGAATTGAGGGATTTGGAGGGAAAAATCCCAGTGGGAATGGAGAAAAACAGCGAAAAAATGGGGATTTTGAGGGGAAAATTCCTATAGAAAAGGGGATTTGGGAATCCCAGAGAGCCCCTGCAGGGACTGCCGGCTGTTCCAGAACTGGATATCTGGGGAAAAATGGGAATTTTGGGAATTCTGGGTGGGAATTGAGGGATTTGGAGGGAAAAATCCCAGTGGGAATGGTCAAAAATGGTCAAAAATGGTCGGAAA